>NW_015373885.1:3632799-3658111 GCF_001272555.1 Dufourea novaeangliae | reverse complement strand
GGCGGCGGCGGCATTAGGGTCTCGACGGGGTCCCCGACCTCCATCGGGACCGGCGCCCCCGCCGTCTCAGCCCCCGCCTCCTCCCCCATCGGGGCCCCCACCACCGGGGACGCCCGCCGGGCCACGCACCGCAGCGGCAGTGCCTCCACCACGGTGAGCCGGGCGCGGAGGTTCTGCACCTCCCGCTCCAGCTCCATTTCCCGCTCCGAGAAGACCGTCCTCTTCGCCTGCTCCGCCGCTGCATGGCGGATTTGCAGGGCGGCCTCCCGGAGGGCCCGGACATTCGTCCCCTTGAGATTAGCGCTGCAGCTCGCAATCTTCTCTATGATCTGGATGCGGTCAAAGATGACCGCGCCCAGATCAGGCGTGGGGGCCCGCCTCATTTCTTCAGCCACCACCTCGGCCGGTGGCAGCTTTTTGCAGGACTTATGGACCGGGGGCGGCGGCACCGACCGGTCCTCAATCTCGTCCTCGCGGAGGCCCTGCGCCTTATGCGTCAGCTTCAGTAGCTTCCGCTTTGCCTCCGCGAGGCCATGTTTCTCCTCGGCCGTAGGGGGCCGCCCCCTCTTCCGGCCGCTCGCGCCAGCCCCCCCAGAGCGCGCAGACGAGGCGGACATCATGGACCCATCCGAGTCCACATCCTCGTCGTCGCTCAGTACTACGACCCGGTCCACGCTCCTGGAGCTAGTGCTCCTGACCAGGCCGCCAGTGGGGAGGCATCGGAGACGCGCCCTTAAGGCGTCTCCCGTCATGAGTCGGGTCCGCCCCGGAGGGTCGGACACCGCCTCTGAGGGGGTAATCTTACCCCCTCCTTCACCAGTAGCTCTTGAAGCTCCGCTGGCCTGGCGGTCCACCGAGCGGGCTCCACAGTCGTCAGATGACGACACAGGTGTGGCCTGCTTGACCACCACACCTGCGCCGGCTCCTGGGGCACCGAATTCCCCTGGAGCAGTAACCAAACTCCTTTTGTGTGTGCTGTCCATAGTATTTTTATTTTGTGCTCTGCACCCTGCTCGCTCCCCAGTAGCCAATAGGGAACCGGTGGCCTTGGAGCTCACCAACCGGCCCTCACGGACGTCCGATAACGACATGGGTGTGGCCCGCTCAACCACCACACCCACGCCGGCTCCTGGGGCTCCGATCACCCCTGGAGCAGTAACTCCTTCTCTGTTCATTGTGTCTTCCATATTTAAAACACCTCCATCTCTCTCCTACCACACACACCGTTAGCACCCTTGGCAACCGAAGTCACCAAGGGTCCCAGGGGGCACCACGTGGAGGTGGTGTGTGTGGATTTGACCAGACCGGGCCCGCCGACTTCGCCGAGATTCGCCGCAGCAGACGACACCAAGGTATCGCCTGATTATAGTTCGAGCATCAGCTCCATCGTGGTTTTTGACGCAGGTCGGAGTAACGTAGAACACCTACGCACCCCTCGCTGCGAAAGCCCACTCCAGTCTCACCCCCCGCAGCGTCAAACCAGCGCCGACCCGTACCGTCAAGTACCGGCAAAACATTCTTCCTGAGAATGTCAGCAGCATCGCTACACGCCGTTGACGGAACGTTGCGAGTCGGTGCCGTACAATGTAGATAGCTACATTTAAAACGCGTGTTTCAATGTTTGTCTTGCCCGAAACGGTCCGTGCCGGTTACGCTTCGCGACAGTCTGTGAAATAAGTATAGTGTATATTGACCTAATCCGGTGGCCGCGGTTGGGTGCCGTTGACGGAACGTTACGGGTCGGTGCTGGACTATGTAGACAGTCACACTTCACACTAAACGTACCAAGCGGGGTCAAATGACCCCTTTTAAAATTTACTTGAAAATCGTACATTCATTGTTTTTTCTTTCGCTCATCTGACTTTCTGTAAATTCTTATATTATCTGATTATTGAATTTCTCGCTTTCCGTTTTTCTCTTAACTTATTTTTTACCGAGAAAAATTCTTTGCATACCTTATGTACCACGAGGTGTCATTTAACCCTTACGAAATGTACGTATTTTTCTGTAGTTCTCCAACTGGAACCTTAATTCTGGACTAAGATACACTTCTCAAGTTATAGTTTCATTTATCTGAACCTGATATGTGTGTTTGGTTTCGGCGTGAACACTTGAACGACCCGATCGGGTTCATACGACGTAACGCATAAACAGAAAGGACTCTTATCGGAGATTTACAAGTGTAAGGGATTGTTGGGATCGTCTTTTAAGACAGCGTTTCCTGTTACAATTAGCAGATGAACTCGTCACAGAGTATCACGAATTTCTTGAAGAAGAAAAGGAAAACCTACAAGAAGGAACATCAAGCAGCCCAAGCAATAATTCCCAATCACGAAGAAAATGCCAAATAAGATTGTGCAAGGATAATAAAACCACTCAAATTTGCATAATTTGCAAAAAATTTGTCTGCGGAAAATGCATGAAGGAGAAATTAGTCGTGTGTAAAAAGTGTAATTAATTGATTATTTTATTTATAAAAATAAAAATATATGCTTGATTATTTTATTAGAAATCAGAAGTTATGTTGTGAATTATTTCCTTTAATAAATTAAGAATGTCTTTCTAAAAATCAACGTTTATTTCATAAGGGATCAAATGACCCTTTATGGTAAGAATAGGTATGTGTAAAGTACCGGTACGTTTAGTGTTAAAACCCATGTTTCAATATTTTGTCGTGCCCGAAACGGTCCGTGCCGGATACGTTAAGCGACGGTCTGTGCCGTATAGTGTAAACGGACCTTAAGAGGTTAAAGATATTTCATTCGAGGCCGCGGCGACACTCGTTCCTCTGGTTTTTCCTCGTTCGTCATTAACCCGCAATGTTTCCGCCGACTTTGTACCGGCAAAGAATCTTGTACATCGTGCTACAACTTTCCGCGACTGTATCTCGTATTTCCAGGGGTTTTTGTTCTCTGGAATTTATTCGAATGAACGGGATAAGATTCCTGTTTGCATAGGAAAATATAAATTAATCTGATAATTATAGTAGATATCTCTACATAACCTACTTAACTCGTTATAAATCAGATTTGAAGGGACATTATTTAAGTATAACATATTGATTTTAAATCAATCTACCAGTGGGGGAGGAAAGTATCGTTCACCTAAAAATAGCTTGCTACGTACTCCTAATATTCTATACGTTGTTTATAATCATTGGCACCTATAATCTATTCCAGATCCAATTAAAAAATCGCTCCTCCCGATCGTGCCCTATTGTAAGAAAGTGGAAATGAAAACTCATATTTTCTGTATTATTAAGAATACTTAACTATTTATTTAAACAAAAACACTGTATGTTCATTTGTAACCCTCATACATTGTTTGAGTCAATTTGACCCAAAACTAAAACCTTGTGTTTAGTTATAATTTTCGATATACAGGGTGTCAGATTTTCCGCGGTGGTATTTGCTACCAATCGCAGCGCATAATAACCCCTCATTTCCGCGAGTCGAAGCTATTTTGGGACACCCTCTATATACCAGAGTTGGGCAAAATGTAATCTAGTTACAAAAGCCAAATTGCAATTACAAATTGCGGGACAATTACAACTACATTGTAATTTGTATTGTAAATTTAGTATTATTAATTATAATGTAATTGTAATTGTAATGGTCTTGCAATTACATTGTAATTACATTGTAATTGTGATTTGGATTTTGTAATTAGATTACATTTTGCTTGACTCTGATACATAGTAGGTACTATAAATTAATTGAACACCTAATAGTTAATAGGATATTACAGTATACTTTCATTTGATTTCCATGTGATAAGTGTTAAATTCAGGGAGAATTAATGTAACAGTTAAGTGCACAGTACACGAAGAATAAAACTAACTGCATTTGGATTCATTCTTAACACCAGAACCACCAAAGCCTGTAAAAATTACAGATCTCAAATTTCTTGTTTCACAGTTACTGCAATCATACGATACACTACATTGTGTAATGTAAAATGTATAGTAAATTAAAAATCATCACAAATTTCGACAACAGCATTTTTATGATTTCAGTAACTGTGAAACAAGATATTTGAGATTTGTAATTTTTACACATTTGGTGGTTCTAGTGTAACATAATGATGTTATGTTAGATTATACGCAATCATCGCTGATAGCTCTACCGTTAAACCATTACAAACAGATTAATAGTTGCAAAGGAAGTTCAGTAAATAAATGTATTAATTTTCACCTACAATTAACTCTGCAACATCGAGCGCGGCGTTTTCGTAACGTTTGGTTATAACGTATATAATACAGAAAGTAGAATGTTTGCAGATTTTACATTTTTTAATTATATTTTTTAACCGGTTACCGGTCATTCTAGCGGTGGGTAGTTAATATTAACGGTTCTTAACTAAAGAAGAACTTCTTTAAAAAAATTGACTCTCAAAATAAAAATTCAGATGTTATGGAGTTAAAAGAAAAATGAAAACGCCGTGTAAACATGTGTCGAGAAAGCGCTTCATTAAAAATGCATTATTAACGATAGTTTCGAAAGCAGTGATTTCGCGTGGTGCCGAAACCGAGAGTTAAAGCTTCTCTGAGCGTTACGGAGAAAGATTTTACGGTCGGGAAAGTCTGAAGCCGCTCGTAGTTGGTCGGGCATTTTTAATTAGTTTAATTTTCAGCGTTTTAATTGGTACAAGCGAGACGCGCGTGCGGAGCTTATTCCAGAAAATTCTGGAAGTTTCCAGCTCCCCCGAACTGTCTACACGGAACTACATAGTGGGCCTTCCGGCTGGTTTTTCAGCCGGCTATCTTTCGCTTGCTTTTCAGTCCTCTCTTTACCTGGGCTCCCAATTGCCAGGTTTCTTTTTTATTTTCTTTCTGTTGTTGTCGGTCTTCTGCCTCTGAAAATCTCGGCCACGCTGAACTTCCGTCCAAAGGATATGTAGAATCTAAGAAGTTTCCGTGTCGATAAGGGTCGATAGCTTTAAACGGAGAAGAAAAAAACTCGAAGTTCCAGGGAAACGTATCAAACATTTAGAACAGACTTTAAGTTTTGCTTGGATGGTGAGATACAAATGGCCGATCGTTTTCCATGTCTGTGAAACGGTGTTTGGTTGAACGGGAAGTTTTTTTCATTTTCTTATGGCGCATGCTGTAAGATTGTTTTTGCAGAAATTGAAGTGTTAGTATGGTTTTTGTTATTTTTCGTAAGTTTCTTCCAATGTTTCTATGAACCTATCGACTTTTTATTTTCTAGTATTTGATATTTTTGAGTATTTTGATCGATCACTGGAGGTATCAAATCTTTTCTCATTTCAGTGGTTTTGCAAATATATAATTAAATAATATTGAAAAATAATACCTTAATATGTATGAAATTACATACCCTCCTGGTCCATATACATTACATCTGTTATAACTGAAAAAAGCGATGTTTCGTGCAAATTACGCAATTTGCACTGTCTTCATAAATTTATATTTGTCTGAAATATTGAGTATTTAATTTTGATGTCGTTTACACAATATTCATTAACATCCATAATTATGTATTGATTTTCTAGGGTTTCTTCGTGTCTGATAAGTGTACAAATATTTATAGACGTGAGTGTATCTATGCATCTACATATCGTACCTCGTATGTCAGAATCATGAATGTGCGATTCGATCAATTCTGGGAATTTACAGTTGAATGTAAAATGTATTGAGGTAATTCTGGACGTAACAATTTTTGAAAATTTGTTTGCAGATATCAGTTTTTATATCAAATTTAACTGTAAAATAATTTTCGACTATCCCCTCCTTGGTTTGTTCCTCGTTTAAAATCATAAATCCCATTTAACTGTCATTCATTTTTACCGTTCTTTCCTTAATCACCGTTCTTATGCAACGTACACATTTGTCGTTTTGGCACCAAATCAGAAACAAAAAAGGGCATTCAACACACACCTTTACTCAATAAGTGAACATTGTCACATTCGTGGTTCTGGCATAAGAGGAACGATATACAGTACTGGAAATATTTATTTCATCACGTTAATATTAAACACGTCATCACCTACATTTCTTTTATTATTAGTCTTAAGAAAATGAAATGAAACGGATATTTATTACAAAATTGTGCAACTCAGTATCTTGGCCAAAATAATTTGGATAAGAATCATTTTATCAATCATATCTAATAAATTTTTCGAGTACTTGTCGCGTCCCTTCCTGTCATGATTGGTTGAGCGGTGGCGACTTTTGCCCGCCAATTAAATTTTAGGCAAATGTTTCAAATTGTTAATTTATTCCATTATTAACTTAATACTTTGCACGTCAGACTATGAACGTGTAATTTACAAATAGTCTCTAATTGAATGTCACTGTACAACGATTTGACTGTGGTCGATGTGACGGAAAGGCATCCGTCTTTGACTGACCGAAAAATGATAGTTCCCCACGACGCGATGTGCCCCTTATTAGGGTAAGTATGGGTATTACTGCGGACTTTTAGGATAGGTTAACTTTAGAGTGCTCGATAAAGCGTTCAAATGAATGAAAGTCCCCCTTTCTGGTTTTTAAAGAATGTTGGATGATACTAATTCCATAAAAAAATGAGAACGGGGTACCTAATAGACGGATATAATAGAAATGAAAGAAATTAAAACCACATCTCATTGCAGGAATTACTGCGGACATGCATGCATTACTGTGTGCTAGTTACTAACGAAATACCAATTACTGCGCGTATATTACTACGGACTTATGTTAAGCAAAATATTAGTATAAATACCTATATCTTGTAAATAGAAAAATTATTTAACTTTATTTGTAAGAAGGACGTGGTATAATATACAAGACAGAAAGTATTAATTTATTATATAATAATGTGTGTAGCATTTGGATGCAAGGCTACAAGTACTATGTTGTGCTCTGAGCAGAATCTACTTAAATGTAATGTTAGGTGCGAATAATGACCATCAACAAATAAAATTACTGGACGTTTTATTTTATTTTCTGTCAACCAAGGCTCAAAAATGTTTGCTACATATTCATAAAAATTCTCTGTGACATCATCCATCCATTTTCAGAAAACCCAAATGCAAATTCAGGAGGCGCCATTTCTAAAGCATTATCTAGTAAAGATTTTCCAGCAAAAAGTATAAATGGTGGAACAAGATTACCAGCAGCATTGGCTGTGACTAATACAGTTATGTTTACTTTTTCGTTATTATTAACTATATCGTCAACATTTTTGCAACCTTTTGGTGCAAGCACTGAAGAAGACACTAGATTTAGAGAAACTCCTATAAATAATACATATTCTTTTTATAAAACAATAAATCAACATTAAATAAATTTTACTCTTTAATACCTGTCTCATGAGAGTTAAAAACTCTATTTGGTTCGATCGACATTAGGATATCTTCCTTAATAAAATACTCAGAAACTTCTTGAAAACAATTACGCAAACTGTATTCTGACACTTTTGCTCTATTTAAAGAAATATTCTCAGAAATTCTTTTAATAATTTCTGGATGTCGTTTTAAAAATCCATTGTACCAGTTTCTACCTAGTGTAGTGTTAATGAATGGATTCTTTTTTTTCAAATTATTACAAATCACTCGAACATTTTCTAGTAATTGAGCCTTTGTTACAGGAAATCCTTTTTCACAACAGTGAAAAATCCAATTAACTAGCTCTTTTTCTTCTGCCACGATAAAAACAGGTGCAGACCCAGGTTTTTTATCAGCATAGGTGCCTAATTTTTTCGCCCTGAGTGTGCTTTTTGGTATATTATATATACGAGAAATTTCGGAAACTCGTTTACCATTTCGTATTTCTTGGAGAGCGGCAAGCAGATGCTCTTTTAAATAACCAAGTCTTTTACTTTTTGTTTTCTTATTCTTTGAATGTTCTTTCCCACATTTCCTTTCCATCTTTATAGGTAGAGTTGCAACTGTACCTATGTGTACCTAACTCACGCACTGCCGCACTGATTCGGTACCTACCGAAAATAGGTTAGGTTAAGCAGTCACCTCTCCGCAGTAATAAACATACGTGGTGTAAATAAAGTACTGAACCTAATACTGCGATGAGAAATAAAAATAAAAAATAAACTGTAGATAAGTAATGTATTGTTTTTCTGGAAAAATAACTCTTATTCTATGGAGTAATAACGCTACATTACATGTATTACTGTTGACAACAAAAATATAAACGTTTTTTAAGTAGACGTTCAGAACCGACATATTGGGAAATCGATCAAAGTCTTGTTGAACTTCAAACCACGATAAAAGAATTAATAACAATTTTGCTGTATATATTTACTAATAATTATTTGTAATAAAGATTACAATAATTTTATCATTAATCTTCAAGAGCATATGTACTTTCCAACATTAAATATTATTTGTTTTATAAATATCCGTAATAATCGGGGCATCCGCAGTAATACCCACACTTACTCTGTATCCTCGCGTCACGTCATGCGACGATTCTCCGACTCTTCTTATTTGTGCGGGCCGCGCTTCGGTTTTTGACGAATCGCTCTGATTTTTACAAACACAAATAGTAATGTAATTCATCGTAAAATCATATTGAATACGTTTTTCTGTTTAAAGATCAAGGACTTACGATCGCAGTGAGCAAATTCACTCAAGGTAAAAAAATTGCAATCACGGTCGTAAATGAAGTTAAATCACAACCGCGATCGTGATTCGGCGATCACTGTGATAAATCACCGTTAGTGATTTTGCACGCCATCTCTAGTCTCGACGTGTCTCGTTCGTTCTCTTAGTCACACAGTCCGATTGTGTGTGTACCGTTTCGGCCAATAATAAAAATACGTGTGACTGTAGGTGATCCAGCTAAGTGTATTCGTCGGCAGCTCTCTGGGCAGTCGCTGACGATTGAACGCTTTGACGAAGCGTCGTACATATATACATGCATATGCATTTCCCCGCTGTCCGTCGAGTCCGTCGTGCCGGTCGGTGAGAACAGAGTTTTTTCGACGAGTCGACGCGACGGCTGAACGAGGGGAGATCAAGAAAAGATTATATTCCCGGGTATCGGTGAGACAACGTTAATGCAACGATGAAACTTTTTTATTTTTTATTCGTTGTTAACGAAACTTTTACTAGTATATTGGTGAGATTTTTCTGATTAAAATGATACCAAATACGACATAATTTGAATCATATTTACTCATATAGAAAGTGTTAACAATTCATATTCGTTCATTAGCGCTTGTGATAAATCATAAGTAAATATGATCCAAATTATATCGTGTTTGGTATCATTTTAATCAGAAAAATCTCACGAATATATTCGTAAAAGTTTCGTTAACAAAGAACCAAAAACAAAAAGTTTGATTGGTTCCACGGCCTTCTTCTCCAGTGGTGGGGATGACGACTTCACACTTATCGTGGGCAAGTCGGCTCACACTTATCAAGACCTTTCTGTATCTGTTATATTCTCGATGATCTCCTGACTTATTCCAAAATCGAACTAAACTAGTTTTTTTCCACATAACAGAATATTTAAACCCTTACATTATATTTCTTAATTTACACATAGGTATCCTATACTAAAAATGCGACAAATCAGGTTCCAAATGATAAATTGTTCGAAAAGGGAATGGAAAAGTAAGCATTGCGCAACAACGGAGGGAACATTTCAAAAAGTTAGCGAATCGCAGGCTGTATGAGCGGAGACGATTTGAATGTAGGAGAAGGTTGCAAAGAGTTCTGAATAGGAGGTGTCTGTGCCGCGAACCGTGAAGGGTTCCGATCGAATCCCCGACGTGGATGTCGGAAGTATTCGGGCACGTTTTCATTCTCGGTTTAACATAATTTCCCCGTGAACTGACAAAGTGGAGGAGGTCAACCGTCGAGACGAGCCGCGCGACAATGGAATATCGGGGCACAGATGCAAGGCGTTCCGTGCAACCCGGCTCCGAACTACTTTTGCGATAGATAGTCACGCAAGAAACTACCGTGGCGAAGTTAGTTTCGGTGGCGCGCTTCCCGTTTTTGACGCTTCGGGCGAGCGATGGAAAAAAGAGAAGCGCATCGTTCATGAAACGCGCCAGAACTTTGACCGAGGGAGGAACCAGATGCTTCGCTTTCGAATTTTGTTGCGAAGTTGACAGAAATTCACGTTAAGGTTGCATCGCCAAATACGCTGAAGTTTTAATGCGGTTATTATCTTATTTGAAAGCTGATAAAACGCTTAATAGGCTGAACAAATTTCTGTTGGATTATAATCTTTGTCAATTGGTCCGTAAACAAATATACAGGGTGAACCGATCTAACTAATGATCACTGGACTGCGGATTTTATGTATGTACAATAACCGAAATAATGATGGGTTCACTATCCGCGTCGGTTGGTTCACTGTCTTTATTTCTGTTTACGTTTCCGGAAATGTACTGTGCCGTTTGTTATTGTTGCACAAGAATGTGCCCTGTCCACTGTGTAAGCAGGCACTCGAATATCAAAAGCGTTAGTGTAAAGACGTACTTCTTCAGGAAACATATTGAAAAGTATCGTGTACAGGATACGAAATAATCTTAGGTTCACGGTGGCATATTTAAAAAATAGTTTTGTCAGTGCAATTTTTTGAACATGTTTGTATGGTAAGTACAAAGATTTATAATCTTCAAACATTTCGAAAAATTTGTAACTGACAAATAAGCATTATGTTATTCAATTGAATTGTGTATTTTGTTAATTGTATTAGAAAGAATAAATAATAATAAATAAAATCAGAAATACAACATTTCATGGGGCCCCGCGACCGTGATCCTCGAACATATTTTCCTTTTTATTGTGGCTCCTTTGAAACTTGTTCCACGTTGAAATTGAATCGAGGGGGCGGGGTGAGGGGGGGATGGTATCGTGGTGAGCGTTATTGTTAAACGTGCAAGATAACGGAGCAGGGTAAAGGAGTAGGTAGTTGAGGAGGATTGTGAATCTTGGAATGGTAATCGATGAAGGATTACGAAGGGGTTTATTGTAATACCTAGGGATTTGGACGACGTACGGACGAATAACCGATAATTCTTGACAAGATAAGCAATCATTTCTGTGGAAATGAAGGATACACTTACCGACGTAAATTGAGATGAAAAACAATTAATCTGTGTAATATATGTTGTTTTATCACTTGTGTATGTAAATAGAAGAAACGTATATGTACTGTCTGCTCTGAAAAAATATGAGAAACTACCTGAAATCCACAAATGTTAGTTATTAGTAGACAGCGAATTTCTATGTAAAATGACATTTTATAATGTAATTCGTAAGGACAAGAACAAAAGTAGAAATTTCTTTCCTCGAGTATTTTGTTGCGTTCAGAATAAACTAGAAGACTGGTTACATATAATGAAAGTCATGTCTTTTATTAGTTGTCACAGAGACCTATAGACTATAAATGCATAAAATCCTCATTCGGTTAATTATGTATCGGTGTAAGTATGCAGTACTTTGTCATAAGTTTTGAATAAATAATAATAAATAAAATCAGAAATACAACAGAAAACACATGTTTATGTCAACCAATTAAAGTGAACCTATCATTATTTCGGCCACTGTATGTATAGACTGTCCAATTATTTAACATTCAAAATAGTAAAAGGTTTCGGAAAATTTATTCAGATGATGCTTTTATTTCGAACCTACTAAAACCATTAACAAGGTAAATACATTTTTCTTTATGTTCATCTTCGGAAAGTTAATCCATAAAGTACTACATTTGCATAAACATGCGCAGTTTGATGATCACCTTAGATTATGCAACCTATTGTTAACCAGAAGTACGAAGCGAAATTGTGTTTTGTTTTCCGTAATGTGGTTCAAAGAGGCCTTTTGGACGATCGTAGTACATATTTTGTTGGCCCATTTTTTTCCGAAGATTTCCAGGTCAGTTTTAATTTTTTAATGCCCATCTTTTAACGGACGTTAAGACAAATTGGGTAAGCATTGTAAGGTAAGTTTTTATAATATATATGTTTGCTTAATATCTGCAGTCCGGCAATCACAATTTTTTCATCAGAATTTTATACACCATTAAAAGTAATTAAGGTGTTTATAGACATTATTATACGAATATGTTACTTCATTAAATATACATTCACTAATACAATGGTAGACGCCGTTTTTACGTACTTGTAGCATATCAGATCGTCCAAAATACAGTATACAGAGTCCTCGCGATTATTGACTCTTTGTTGATATACGATTATTGTCCAGGCGTCATCCCCACCACTGAGGGTGGGGAGGCTGTGGAACTCTGCAACCGCATACTTTGTTGCCACAGCGCGCCAAGACGGCTTTCAGTTCACGAGCAGACTGACCGTTGGGAGCCCACAAAAAGGTTACATTCCCGGGTGTCGGTGAGACAATACTAATGCAACGATAAAACTTTTTTATTTGTGGTTTTTTATTAATAAAACTTTTATAAACATATTGGTGAGATTTTTCTGATTAAAATGATACCAAACACGACGCAATTTGGGTCATATTTACTTACAATTTATCAGAATCGATAATGAACTAATATGAACTATTAACAGTTTGTACATGAGTAAATATGATCCAAATTATGTCATATTTGGTATCATTTTAATCAGAAAAATCTCACCAATATACTAGTAAAAGTTTCATTAACAACGAATCAAAAATAAAAAAATTTCATCGTTTCATTAGCGTTGTCTCGCCAGCCGGACAATAATGTATGCATTCGAGGGACTCGACGCACGGAACGGGGGAATGTACGACGATTAGTCGAAGCGTTGAATCGTCAGCGACTACCCAGAGAGCTGCCGACGAATAAAATGTAGCTGGGTCACCTTCAGTCACACGTATTTTTATTATTGGCCGAAACGGTACACACAATTGGACTGTGTAATCGGCTATAATGTAATCATTGGTCGGCAAGAACGTCGCAGGCGGGTCACGTTGCCGAGTCGAGTGGGAAAAGAAGCTTTCTCTCTGTTTTTGACTGGCTTGTCTTTTTCTACGTTCGGAATACTACAAGGGCGAGTTGCCGAGGCTCGAGCTTCGAGCAAAAAACGTATTCACGAGAGTCAGAAGCGTTTCGCGTAGTCTATGATTATCGTCCCCTCGCGGACCCGAGTTAGGGACAATAATCGAGAGGACTGTGCAGTAATAAGTTTAATCGCATTGCGACCCTTAGTTCAGCTATACATTTGATATATAATTGGGTAAGTAGGAACTTACGTATTAATAACAACGTTTTTTATTTTTCTTAAATTGAAGAAAATATTTGAAGAAATAAGGGTGGAGTTACATCGATTCAAATTGGAGCACCATTGCAAAGTTGAAAAGATGAAAATGTTACTTGATCAAAGCAGACCCAGAAATCACAGTAGGAGTAACCACGTTTAATTCTGCTTTTATCGAATTTTAAGTCTGATGGAACTCTCGATAACGTAAACAGACTAATATTCCATTCTAGTTTTTGTAAATTAATCCATAAAAGTCTGTGTTATATTAACATCGACGCTAATCCACAGTCCAATGGGTAATAGTGAAAATACAGGCAAACACTAAACATGGACAATGACTACATATATGTAGGTAATAATGAATCATACTTACATATGTAGCCAGAGATAAAAGAATAACACATTTTGCAAATAAGTCAATTTTTATTTATTAAACGGTTGTATTTCTTTAACATTAATACATATTTTTTAAAATAAAACCAAACCTATTGTTAAAAAGTCAAACATTTTAATACACGTTGTTTTAGCCTCACCCATCCCTTCTGCCAATTCGACACATTTTTCTCCTAAGAAATGATGTTATTCTGTCATGTGTATGTAAATTTAGTTTAAGCTCTGTGTTCGAGATTAGACTCGAAGAAGGAAGTGGCGAAGGTGCACCTTCTCGATTGTGTAGAACAATTAGTTTCTTTTTCGCGTCGATGGTACACAATTAATAAATATAACAAAACGATAACGAAATAAAACACAATAATTCGGAGCACTGAAAACGTGTAATACAATTATTGATCTCGGAGCGCCGGTAATAAAACAGTATTAACCGTTTGAGTGCCACGGAGCGATTTTGCGCTTCTCCTCTGTCCCTCGAACAGTGCCAGCGCTCTAGGCTGCGAAACCGATAACCGCGACACGCTCGGTTTCTGTCGATGCGCGACTTTACGGTTACCACTCCATTTTAGGTAAAAGTAAAAGAATGATACAACTAGTAAAAGAACGAATGACAGAACAACACTGAATTGAAACAATTACAGCTACCGTATAAAGCTGAAAACAGCGCAATAGCGCTCCTTGGCATTCTTGGAGAGGGAATAAGACAAGCGCTATCGCGCCGCTTGGCACTTTTGGACGGGAAAACAGCAAAGACACGTGGCACTCAAACGGTTAAAGAATAGGGAGCACACTTAGCTTATTCGTCGTTTCTCGTACAAAGTATCGACACGAATAGACGGAGACGAAGGTCCGTCGCGGGTAATTAGGCAGTTGATAGTAGAAAAACTGTGCTAGCGGTCACGTAGACACCTCGCACAACGGTCCTTTTAAAGAGAGAGAGAGAGAGAGAGAGAGAGAGAGAGAGAGAGATGAGAGAGAGAGAGAGAGAGAGAGAGAGAGAGAGAGAGAGCGTACTGCCAGACAAATCCTGGCAGTGGCAAGAGAAGGATACGGTTGTAACTGTACGAGCTGGCCCACAGGTGTCGGCACTATGATTACCCGTGACGGAACACTTAGTCTCCGGCGAGGGTCGCCGAATTCGGTACGACAATTGTCGAACTTCGTCGCGGGATGCGCAGTAAATGCTCGTCGCGACAAGGTTGGCTTGTCGGCGCACATGACGTCATGCTGCGGCCCAGCCAAGCCTGAACACTCTAAGACTTTTATTTTAAAGAATTTGCAAATTTAACAATTTATCTCTTCATTAAATTGATTCTTTACCACTGTGTCAATTTGGCGCCGAAGGGCAAATTAAATTGGGAAAATGAGGGACGGATGAGGGTTAATAAATAGAGACCATGTTCTTCTTAAAGTATGACATCTTTTTGTTCCTGACTGTAGTATATTACCACAAACCATGAGCAAACAACTGTGTCGCAAAAGGAAACATAAACCGTACAAGTGCTGGCTCCAATGTAAAAGCATCGATATTAAACTTTCCTTTATCCGTCACCATATTTTATCGTTAAATTTCTTCCGGCGAAAGTTTCCGCGGCGTCAGTTCGTCCGATCTTTGCTCCAGTTCTGTCCAAACAAAATACGACGCCTGTCGTCGGTTTTAATTAAATGTGCGACGCTTCTCGGCATACACGACTGATCCCGTAGTTTTCTCGAGCCTTCCATGTTGAAAAATGAGGCCTCTCTTTATTTCCACCCCTACGGTTGACACTTTGGGGAGCCCTCGTGCGGAGCATTTTCCGGAGAAAGCATTTCTGGTCTCGCATGGGATGTATGTACGTATACGCTTTTCTGTATAATGTACAATAATCCCTCTTTCCTGACGCCCATCCCCCGTATCATGTTTATCCCTGTACCTTGTACCCTCTCCCTCTCTCTCCCTCTTTCTCTTTCTCTCCTTTCTCCTTTTTTTTGTAATTCTTTTTCTTCTGCTCCCTATGCCTTTAATCCCTCGAGTCTTCGTTTTTCCCCCGTTGCTTCGAGTCCCTGTCTTCTTGTCTTTCGATTTGTATTCCTGTACCTTCTACACTTTTTCTTCTGCTACTGTTTTCTCCGGTCTGTTTCGATTGTAGGCGCTTAGAGTTCCTGCGTCTCAATTAGATCTCGGACACGGGCCTCTTGGATTTGTTCTTTTATCGCTTGTTTGCTGGGCGAGAATAATATGACATGAAAAGTAAATTACATAATGGTATCTCCTATTATGTATTATTAGTTTTTATCAGCAAAGAGATGTTGTTGCTTTAGGAATTTCCTTTTTTAACCTAACTTGTTTTTGCCTAACTCTAACTTGTTGAAGGGAAATAATAGACATACTTCTATTTGTTATTCCAATAATGAATGATGTTATTATATATCTAAATAACAAAAATGGGGACAGTTCTTTTAATTTTTTATTAATATATCTAGATTAAACGGGAAACTATTGAACCCAGCTACATTCGTAGGGTGTATAGCTAAATGTGTTACAGTCTACTTAGTAATACTGAAAGTAAATAACTTGACAATGTTAACAAATAAATGACAAAGTCATTCATTTTGTTCGTTATTTCTAGAGCTAGAAAAACAATTTTGTGATATAACAGTATTAATGTTTTTTATTTATGTATGTATATCACCGATTTCAAAGCCACCTGTTCTTTTAAATATTTTTCATATAAATTCTTGTGCATTTAATTTGAAATATTTTGTTATCCTTCTTTTAGGAATACGTATAGGAGTTGTACATAACAGGCATATTTATTGTTAAAAAATTTCAACAACCGACACTACTCAATGTTAAACAAAAGAAGAAGTTGTTATATGATGATAAGTTTTTGAATGGTGTAGATGTCTTTTCAATGTCCAAATATAGACTTTCGATACGCTAGCGGTTCGAACCAAAGAGGCACTTATACTGGGTGTCCCACCTAACTCTGCCACCCTTAATTATTCTCTTATTTGTCACGATACAAAAAAATGGTTCGGGAGAAAGTTAGTGTATTTTAGGGGGAAATTATGCTATGAGATTAAACGTCATCTCAAGATCATATCTTCTGAGATTTCCCTAATGATAACGTTTCTTTAAGTGGAATGCTCCATTTTTTTGTTTGCCATTACAAAAATGAGATCAAAACGTATCCAACAATGTATCACACCATGGGGTGACAACACTTTGAACATACACTAAAATAATAAATAATGCGATTATGATGTTTATTTTGTTTCTGCAATTTATTTTCTGTGAGCTCCCACTTCAACCAGTTACGTGCGAAATTTTCAGCCCAAGGTCATTTCAAGGTCATAGTGTGATACATTGTTGGATACGTTTTGATCTGCTCTTTGTAATGCCAAACAAAAAAATAGGGCATTCTATTTAAAAAAAACGTTACTATTAGAGAACTCACAGAAGATATGACCTTGAGATAACCTTCAATCTCAGCCTAATTTCCCCTCTAAAATACAATAACTTTCTCCCAAACCATTTTCTTGTACCGTGACAAATGAGAGAATAATTAAGGGTGGTAGAGTTAGGTGAGACACCCCGTATATGTATACACACATGGTAACCTAACCAACTTGATAACCTTGAATAATGACTTAACAGTACACTTTATGAAAATTGTGAGGAGTGGGCCTTAAATGGCATCAAGGGGTACATATTATAAGGTACGTGTTTTTTTGTGCATTCAGGTATTTCAGAGCTTTCAAGGTCATCTTGATTTTTTTTAACTGAGTGTCCTATTTTTTTGTAAAGTGTATCGTTAAATCATTCTTCAAGGTGATCAAGTTAGCTGAGACATCCTTTATATTTACCTGTCAGTGGTAAAAGTCTAGTAGATTGCGGTTGTTTAAATAAACTTACAGTTTCAGACATCGATTTAAAACAAACTAATGTAATTTATTTTCTGTACTACATAGGTATTATCTTATTATGTCGAAAATAATCTATAAATATCGTTACATTTAAATTAATATTAAAGTTTTTATCATTCTGCAGTTTCCATGTTAAAACTTGTTATAAATGAACAAACGTCCACAATCTATTAATAACATACAATTATATAGTCTGTTTTGAAAATACGTTTAATCTTCCAAAACATTTAATAATCAGTGATCTCCACACAGACACATGTACGGACAAAAGGATTAAACAAATGTCAGCGTTTTCAGAGGTGCCAGCCATCACCCCCAAGAGCCACCAGTATTAATTTCGTCACACCGTGTACCCTCTCTGCAAGAATCACCGAGAATTCCCGAGAATTACGACAAACTTTATTTATTCATCCACGGTTACACGGGCATCGTTTCTCGTTCATGCCCGCCCCAGTGCCTGTCTTTTTGCCATCCACTGTTTCTATTTTCCTCCGGTGTCGGTCCCGTTCCTCTAATTCGATCCCTCCCACGCGCTCGGCCGTCCCGGTGAAATCTCTTTTCCAAGTTGCAGTTCCTTTTACAGCATAATATCCCCTCGGTTGGATTTGCATCGGGCAATCCGAGATTCGCGTGTGCTCGCATCGCGCGGCCGTGCACCGAAACACGCCGCAAAAACCGCATGGAACTCCGTCGCGTCGGTTGGATCCCATTCTCAACGTTTTCTCACGCAACTACAGCTGCACACTCTTCTCTCGAAAGCTTCCCGTGAATCAGATTAATTACTTTTCGTGGCGAACGCCGCTCCATATTGTTTCGAGCCCCCTCCCCCCTCTACCGTTTTCTTGCTACACGGTTCTCTCACTGTTCATTCTTCGCGATGATTGCGCGAGATTAAGGTATAAATACGCTTCTTTTTTTTTCGTTCTTGTTCTTGCAACGTCGATGTAATTCCGAGCAACTTTTTTTTTCTCTCACAAGTCAGCCTTGGCTGGTCGCGGTGTTCGCGTGAACCCGACGAAAAAGCTAATGAGACGGGAATTCGATTGTGCTCGCACTTGACTTTCGTGGAAAACACCTGTAGGAGATTTCGCAGAAGACCGTATCTGATCTAGATGTGTTTGCGTTCTGGATACAATAAGAAGAATTTAATATTTACGGTTTCATGGACCAAGAGCTGGTATACTTTAGTTAATAATGTAATTGTTGGTCGCCAGGTTGGACGGTAATTTCGACTTTACTTCATTGTCGAATGGAATCGAAACTTTATTGTGATTTTTGTCTGAGTTTTCTTTGTTCAGTTAATCGTTAGCCGCTGGAGGTAATTACATTTCCGCAGGACTTGTTCGTAATTGGCTTTTTAGAGTAACATTTCGGATCTTGTTGACACTCGAATATGTTGTCGCCTTTAGTGATATATAAACGTATGTCGAAGGATTTTTGAAAATTTGACAAATAAATCAAAACTGTTGAGCTAAGAAACTGATCAGAATGAGATTGGATTGGCTGGGCAGCGGCATGACGTCATGCGCGCCGAGAAGCCAGCGCCTTCGCGGCGAGCTTGTACCGCGCGGCTCGCCGCGAAGTTCGACAATTGTCGTGCCGAATTCGGCAATCGTCGCCGGAGACAAGGAGTTACGTCGCGGGTAATCATAGTACCGACACCTATGGGTCGCCTCGCATAGTTACAACGTCGTCCTTATCTAGCCACTGCCAGGTCTTTGTCTGGCAGTATGTGCTCTCTCTCTCTCTCTCTCTCTCTCTCTCTCTCTCTCTCTCTCTCTCTCTCTCTCTAAAAGGACTGTTGCTGTGCGAGGTGCCTACGTGACCGCTAACACAGTTTTTATACAATTAACTGTCTAATTGCCCGTGACGAGCCTTTGCCTCCGTCTATTCGTATCGAACCTTCAAACGAAACGTACGAGTCACCTAAAGGGTGCTCCCTGAATTATAATACTTTTATTACCAGCGCTCCGGTCATTATAATCGTATTTTATCACTGTGTTTTGTTGCTCTGAAGTCTAGTGTTGGTTACTCGTAACGAAAGTCGTGTTCCAAACGTGCGAATTAGCTAAGGGTGCTCCCTACATGACACACTGTTATATTACCGGCGCTCCGGGTATAACAATTCCACCTACTGTTTTCGGTGCTCCGAACTATTGTGTTTACTCGTTATCGTTTTGTCATATCTATTTATTTGTGTACATTTTTGTGAGCGCAATAAACTGCTTTGTGTGTTATAAATTCAAGAAGGTGCTCCTTCGAACTCCTATCCTCGAATCTAATCTCGAACATAGGTGCTTACTGCGGAGACATAATAGTACCTACCCAATCAAAATTATTTAGTGTAAAAACAATATTTTTTAACCATTCATTTTGCAATTGTTTTCCAGGAATGCAATTTTATAATATCGGAGCACTACTTAAAAATGTGAAAAAAATATGGATATAGCCCCATTTGTCCTCTTTATAGACAAATTTTCGAAAATATGGAAACTTTAAAATTAGCCATATGAAAATTAATCGAAGTTAACGCTGCGTTGAATTACACGCATAGGCTCGATCGCCCACGTACCGTGCTGTACCCTGTGCTAGCCGGTATGGCTCGACCAGTCGAGCTGATGTGCTTCGACGTAGTATTAACTTTAATTAATTTTCATATGGCCAATTTTAAAGTCTCCATATTTTTGAAGATTTGTCCATAAAGAGGACAAATAGGGCTATAGATACAAAATATTTTTTGTAAACTGAAATAATTCTCCACTATAAGCACCCTCAACGGTTATTTTGATCGGTTTGTTAGTTCAACAGTTGCCATTTATTGAAAAAATGTTGGCACTATAATTCAGACATCTGTAGAATCGACAATTTAAAAGATTTTCAAATATCCTTCGAGGTACGTTTATATATCACGAAAGATTACAACATATCCAAGTGTCAATAAAATCCGACAAGTTACTCCAAAAAGTGTCCGATTTCGTGTGGAATGCCCCCACGGTGACAATACCGTTTATTAATTTAAAATTAATTGCCTGATCTTTTGTTTGGTACTAACGTTACCGTGGTTTAGGAGATAATGTCAAATGTAGTTAAATTAACATGCATTTGTAGTAAATACTGCGAAAATAAATATTCAATGTAGTCAATCAAAGAATGTAGAACTCGCTTTTTTAGCTTCTAAATCAGGTATGATTTCAGAATCACTGCTGCCCAAGCACCGATACTTAAAGAATCCTAAAATTTTCCATAAACTAGTTTTTTGATTTTCTGAAAAGTATTGCTACAAGCATAGTATGACCAGCGAGTAGAAGATTAAGGCCCACTCGCCTTGATTTACCTTTTCCGAAATTTTTCATGAAAGATAGACATCTTGGGCAGTTCGAGTCTTGAATGATCGAAATAACGAATTATTTATTGTCTTGATCATTACTAATTTTCTGTCCTTGTTGTAGTAGATTCAGTACGAATAAGGAAGGTAACGGGGTGTTGCAACAGTCTGTATTTCTTATTTATCCAGTATAATTTCAATTTACTGCTGTAGGTATAACCAGAAATATCTAAACAGAAGTTCTCTAAAAAGAAATTAAATTTACTACAAACCAGCTTCTTCACTTGTTATAATACATTTATTTGGTCTCAAATAATTGTAATTTCTAATTTAATATAATTTTATCACTAATCACTGAACAGACATAAAATTTACCAAGAAAATAAGAAAAAAATCGGCCATGTATCGATAAGGTTGCTAGAAAGTAGGAACATTACGATTGTTACAAATGCGTCGGAACAGTCTTTTGCGAGTAGCTTTATAAACCTCTTCGGGACAATTTCTTCGTTTTCCATGACGAATTTCGCTAATATGGGAGTCGACGGGGCGACTGATGACCAATATTCTTGCATATCGTTGAAATTCTCAGGGGATACCTCGATATTCCGACAATCCGTATTACCGTGAAGTTTCGTCAATTCTTTTCCTTCCCTTTGTTTCGCCCGTGCATCGACTGGTTCTCCGTCACCGTTAGATATTTCTCCCTCTTTCCGTCGTTACTCTCGTGGAATTCATTCCCACGGAATCCGTTTCGAGGGGTGGATTTTCGGCGGAGCAGACGGAACAAACGATCGTTAGAAAAAAACTCTCACCAAAAGCTTCTTGTTTTGTTCGTGTTTAAAAATGTCACGTATCCTCGAATCGAACTTAGCTTGGATTGGCGAAGGAAGTCGCGAATGTTGCGGTTTAATTTTGCGTAGGCTGGTCCATTTTGATTTCCCTGATTTCATCGAGATTTTTCTGAGTAACTTACTGGGCGAAAGCTATAACGTTTTCATGGGTTTGGCTGTGAAAGAGTAGACTGTCTATTTGTTAAAAATGATTTACTTAATCGATTAGATTGCCGTCATTGCTTTATATGTTCTGGCATAATTGTCACCTGGTTTGTATTAAAAAACGGAAGATGTACTTTCCAAAAGTTCAAAAGACAAGATTTGTAGTTCTTGTTGAATTGTTGAATTACTCCAACACAGATCACAAATCATTTTTACAATCGGTGCAGCGTTTATTCTTTCATAAAATGTGTGCCTTATACAACGTAAATACAGTCTAGGAAAGCTCATTTTCAATGTTATATCTTTTAACTGACAATTTCTGTGTTACGTTGTCATTGATACACGATACAGTAATAAGTTTGTTTGTTACTTTCATAAAACCACGATAATCATACTATACGTACAAAACCTATCAGAATTTTTGCATTGGCTTAGTACAACCAGCAGCGGATAGAATTGTTTTATTTTCCGTAAGTGATCATTAAACGGAAGCCGTTTTAGCCTCTCTCCGTTGAGGATTTAATGAAAGCACAACGCAAACAAGTGAAATGGCACCTGGGTGTCGTAGTAAGTCATAGAAGGCCGTGGCGTACCACCGTTTTAACGTTCCATTTCACGGGATCCTCCGTCCGCTTCCTTATTTCATCTTCCCCTGTCCCGTTAAATGGAGATATAACACAAGCTTTGCTAGCTAGTACTGGTTTTTCTATCTTCTCGGTGATCCGTCTTTCTGCGAGTTAAACACTCGACTCTGTTTCGCTAGTTAAATCACAGTAAACTGAGTCTGATTGAATTGAACTACATTAAATTCTCGATGAATGTTTGAAGGCTCCTCGGCATTGAAAAGGATAGGTCCCTAGTGTAATGTTGACTTTTTAATGAGGTGTAGCACAGTGATAAAGCTTAGAATTCTGAAGCTAATGATATTTGTTTCAGCCGCATATGGATATTCGTTTGTGAAATATTTAATGTTCAGTGCCGAATAACCTTCGAACACTCATCAAGGGTTTACTATACTACAATAGGAACTTTATTGATGGGTTTACTATTTCGACAACTCTTGTGAATTAAAATTGTTTAACGTAATACACTACATTGATTTTGGGTTTCTTTAGTTATGATTTCATAATATAATATAATCAGACTTTAATTTCTTCTACTTATACTTAGGAAGTTAAAGCAGTTCAAAGAAAATGTTGAATGATCCTGTTGAATGTATCCCTTTTATTACTACACTAAACTTTTGATATCATGCTTTTAGAATATATTCGAGTGTACAAAAGTCTCAGTGCAGAAGAAACTATACATGGAAATGTGTACAAATGTACTTAATTTATTTTCAGTGTAATGAAATCAATGATATACAGGATGTAACAAAAATGTTGTCCAACCCAGAAATGGGGCACTCGGTTGGTGAATTAGTACACGTTTTTCCTTAGCAACAATGTAATCTGAGGCTTCGTTACCGAAATATTAACGAAAAACCCCGACCAATCAGAGCGCGAGTTTGCCAGCCGAGTTCCCGCGGTAACGCTGCCTATGGTCTGTTTTTCTAAAGAACATGCCTGGGATGTAGGCCGGAGTTTTCGCGGTGTTGCCGCGATCGCGAGACATCTACGGCACTTGTGTCTCTCTCACTCTTCGCGTCTTGGCCAATGAGGTGCGACCGTCGACGTGAATCCTCGCCTACGGTCGTCTGTCTCCATCGCACGTATTACAAACCTCTCGAGAAGGACCTACCTACAATCTCAAGGAGTGGGGACTGCGTTCGGCACGCGCCCGTCAATTATCCATTGTCTGGAAATGGCGGAGAATGTTGACGAGACGCTGAATGTTTTCACACGTCAAGAGTTAAAATACATGAATAAGAAAAAGTTTATTTCTTTCGAAAGAATGTATTGTACCCAAATATTGGGCAACATATTAAGAGGGGATTAAATTAATACGTAGGTTATTAAACGCTTCACGTGGAAATCGCAGGGTAAAGAAGAAAGTTGGTTTACCGAGCGTCTGAGCGAGAGGTTCTCGTGCCGAAGTGCCGGAGGATGGAAAGAGACACACAGTGGCGTTGAGACTGTCACAACGTCGCACGAAATACGTAGCTCGCGTTGGATCCCCACCAGGCCACGCGCCGAGGCAGGCCAACCTCCCAGGCATCTTCTTTAGAAAAACAGACCATAGCAGTCGCAGCGCGTAGCCATCGCTATTGCGGGAACTCGGCTGGCAAACTCGCGCTCTGATCGGTCACGGTTTTTCGTTAATATCTCGGTAACGAAGCCTCAGATTACATTGTTGCTAAGGAAGAATTTGTTCCAATTCACCCTCCGAGTGCCCCATTTCCGGGTCGGACAACATTTTTGTTACACCCTGTAGAAATCAATTCATACTTACCCTTGTTTTTAGAAATTAATCGATATAAATTGGAATCGATATAATTGGAGCAAACTCAAACTGTAAAAGCTGCGTAATTGGTCAAATTCAGTATATACATTTTGGTAGAATTAGTTTAAAATTTTCATTTAAATTAAGAGAATGAGTGAAGAAAGGGTCTTCGTTCAATTACATTGGGTTGTTGCATATAAAACCGTCGAATGCAAGTATGTAACACTTCCTTTGTTCATAGCAGAAATATTTATATTAACAATTACTAAAATGGGCAAAAAATTAAAGAAAATATAATCTATATTAATAAAGCGCAAACATTTCAAAAGTTTGTATTAATAAGACATAATTAGAAACTTCATGATCATTATATTAAATGAATCCATGAAAATTTTGTTGAACTCGATTTATATTCTTCGATTCTTTCGACGTTCGGCCAGTGAATGCCTACAATTTCGCTGGATCGTTTGCGGTTACGAGCATTTGGCAGCTGAAAGCTCCTTTGAGTCCGCGAGGGTGTCGATAATAGGGCTGGATAAGAAAGTTGGTTTGGGAAACCGACGAGCAACGGCAATGCAGAACGTAGTATACATTTGCAGCACGCGCTCTCTCCGCCCCCCGGTCTCAGTTTTCGTGGTCGGTCGATTTTCTGCCGCTTAGAACGGTTACAAATTGTCTGATTGAAACGTGAGAAGACCTTTAAATCGTTGTTGAGTCTATCAGTTCCGTAGATCCCGGAATTTTCGAGAGGTTTTTCTTCCTCCGGGGGTGTTTCCGTGGCATTGATTCTGGCGCTAACACGGTGAAGGAAAAGAAAATTCGATTCGCAGATGTGTCTACAAAAATATTCTATTTCAATCGGTTCGATACGTTTCACTTTTTCAGTTTGTGATTTATTTAAGTGTACTTTTTTTTAACGAGAATCAGATTACGTGATTTTGTGAACAGATTTCGTAGATAATCAGATTCCGCTGGGCGTGTAAATTGGAAGTTGAACCGTACGTTCAATTTTCAGAAATTTCAAGGTAAGGTGTAAATTTTAAGGTAAAGGTGGGATAATTGATTTGACGAATTGTAGGTTATTAAATATAGCCCGATTTAGGTTGGGTTTGGACTTATTTTCAGCA
>NW_015373885.1:3370236-3632714 GCF_001272555.1 Dufourea novaeangliae | reverse complement strand
CTCCCAGGTTCCAGCCGTTCTGCTCGCGAGCCGCTCGAGCGGCTCGGTTACGCATCACTACGTGCGAGGCGTTGTTGTCTTTTTGTCTACAATACACGTTAAAAATGTGACGACATCGGTATGAAGTAGGAGTACTACAAGTTGATCATGAGGAATAGGCGCGCGATACATTTTATCGACATTACCATTTCGTTTCGCGCTGCCTGTCGACGATATATTACCAGGGGAGGGGGATAGCGATCTTTTTCTCTTTATCGATCTAGACAGCCATTTTAATAGGAGGATTTATGAATTTCATAATTTCTGACCCTGGGACCACGTAGATCGCTGGCTACGACTTCATAATATCATTGACCTCACTCCTGCAATTTCACGCTCGATCGCATTTCTCCCCCGCTTGTTGTTCGCGGTCGTGTATGCGATCGGTCGCGATACCGGGATCTTTGATCGAGGGGGAGAAAGAAAGTCTGTTTGCGAGGGGATTAGCGAGACTCTGTTCCCGTGGATAAAGATATACATAATCGGTGCTCCTCTTTGAATCTTGAAAGGGGGCACATAAAACGTTCGAGAATTCTAAGGGCACCGGTTAATAAATTATGTGGTATTATATATACCGAGATTTATCGATAATCGCATTCCACTTACGTTTTAGGTGGATAATGGATGATACGATCAATTTTCAGATGATTCAAGGTAATGCGTCTATAACAGGGAACGGAAAATGTTTTCTTTTAATTAAGGAGACAGAATGCATTGTAAAATATTATATTTGCTGCACAGGATATTCATCGTAACAGTTTTCACAATTCTTAAAGCAATTACGAGCGGATGATAAGAAAATGTTTTGTGGGTACAGTATGACCACATTTGTAAATGTTATTGATCTTTTAATTAAAATATTTTCTACGACTTTCAGTCTAGAATTACTTGTTGATCGTCTAAAACAGGTGAAGATTTGTCTTTTGTCTGCGTATTGCTCTATGATATGCTATTAATGAATCCTGCGAACTCTAAAAGATTTACTTAAAAATAAGTCTTTAAATAATATATTATACATGCATTGAAATCAGTACATTGCAATTTATTAAATGTATAATATTCCAGCTACTATTACCCAGAATATTTCGTTTATCTAATGCATGTAATAGGATTCTGCATGACAAATCCTCATAATCCACGCTTGAGGGCTGTTTTATACACCGTATATTGTACTAAATATACTGACCACAGCAATTTATCAAACAATATACATACATGTACAAAACTATAGTACTACGAAATGAACTCCCGAAACCATGGGATTATGAAACATTAATTTCTTGGATGGTAGTCATCTGACAGAAGAGTAATCTGAATTTGAATTACACACGTGTGCAATTTGTTGTAACGCGATTAATGTTTCTATTTATGTGATACTATTAATACTTACGTTTCGTAACAATTGATGGTGTTAGGATATTATCTGTTCTTCTTATAGTTTCATATACACTGACAGTTAAAAGATAGTAAGATTGATACAAAGTAGGGTAGGTAATACATATTTCCGACAGTGTGAAAGTAGCAACCAACTAGTAGAAATAATATGTCGTGATCAGACATTCCAATTAAGTCCTATTCAGTGACGCTGCTAATATTAGATTAATATTCAAAATGGATTTTCTTGACAATAGTGTGGTATGTGGATGAATGTAGCATGGATCGGTCGTGGGTATGTTTGTAGCCGAGCGTGAAAGATTTCCGAGAACAAAGTGAGAATGAAATTTGTTTAGTCTCGTACGGAAGAATTTTGTGTGACTGTTTAGACTGGGTATTGGGTGATTGGAATTTCTAGGAATGGTTGCCTAGTTCGAGAACGAAGAATGCGAGGCTTGGGTGTGTGTTCTAGGTGTGGATGCTTAACTCTCCGAGCACGGAAACATGGTCACCGGTCCCTATGTCATTTCTGACCCCACACCGATATTCTATTACTACACAGTACCAGTGCCAGTATGGCCGAGCTCGAGCCACCGTCACCATGTATACAATGTAATGATTAGCTGGTTCCACAGTACATTTGGATTTTCGTGGTTCTTATTACACTAACTAGAATAAAAATCTCTTGAATTATAAAACAAGTTATATTTGTTAGTCAATACTGCTGCGGCGTCTTGGCCCGGTTGTTCGCATGTAAACAACATCAGTCGCTATGCGATTTACGCGACGAACAGCTCCGTCACTGTGTGCGGGTCGCTCTCACGAACGCGTGACCCAGGGACCGTGCTCGGAGGGTTAAGAGAGGTCAGAGTGCGTGGTTTCGGGGCGGTCTGTTGAATGAAAGTCGAGTTGTCAGTCGTTGTCGTAGATTACTCGTTTGTCGTGTGTTGTAATTTAGTCGTTTTGTTGATTTGCTGTTTTCTGTTGTAGTTTTATATTAAATATAGTTCCTATTATTATTATTATTTGTTGTGTGTCAACTGTTTTATTACCCGCATCCGTATAAAATCCCTACAATTGTGTCACGGTTTTATACGGATCTGTTTGGATCATTTTTGACATTTCGTTCTACCAAATCCACGTGTAGTTCACCTATTTCCACGCCTATTCTACGGCATGTATATTTTCTCATATTTCAGCAATGATAACGTAATTTACAGTAACACATGTAATGCTACAAAAATATGTTTCACAATTATTTACAATTCATAATTGGTCACGGTACAGTATCTTTTAAAACATTCCTCGAGGTGCAGCCCAAATTTTCTGTCGCTTGTTTCACATGTAAGATAGCATATGTCTCTCTTTCCCCATGGCATATTTCGGTTAGACCACACTGCAAGATCTTGATGCTTTCTTTGCAGATGTGGAATGTACGGTTTAAATGTTGCTGTTGTTGATCAGATGAAGATGGTCGCCCTCTTTATCGATCAGAAGTAAATTACACATTACGCGTAGAGAAAAGAAAGAAGTCTCCACAGATGTGTATCTAGACCCCAGAGTCAGAGTGTATTAAATCCAGTGTTAAAAGCAACCGATATTTTACATGTTTCCCGTATCAAATTCTTTCCGATGGTAAAAATTATGTCGTTCTAAGTCGTTTAGTTTCTAATATAATAGTGTAAAAATGATATTCAGTCCATATCTTGTTCCAAGTCAAACAATGTAAAGTCCATCCTATAGGGGACTTACTGTTCACCATTTCTACATATCAAGACTCATCTTAAGGCTATTCCATAATTCAAAGGTAGAAATCGTTTCTCGTTGAATTCTTACAGAACGGTTCCAAAGTTACAAGTTTTTTGTACCTCTGATTTGCTCTCCTCTAAAAGTTTGAGAAGTGTTCGAGATTAGACTCGAGGATAGGAGTTCGAACGAGCACCTTTTTGAGTTTGTAACACACAAAACAGTTTATTGCGCTCACAAAAATGTACACAAATAAATAGATATGACAAAACGATAACGAGTAAATACAATAATTCGGAGCACCGGAAACAGTAGGTGGAATTGTTATACCTGGAGCGCCGGTAATATAACAGTGTGTCACGTATGGAGCACCCTTAGCTAATTCGCACGTTTCGAACACGACTTTCGTTACGAGTAACCAACATTAGACTTCAGAGCACCAAAACACAGTGATAAAATACGATTATAATGACCGGAGCGCTGGTAATAAAAGTATTATAATTCAGGGAGCACCGTTTAGTTGACTCGTACGTCTCGTTCGAAGATTCGATACGAATAAACGGAGACAAAGGCTCGTCGCGGATAATTAGACAGTTAATTGTATAAAAACTGTGCTCGCGGTCACGTAGACACCTCGCACAGCAACGGTCCTTTTAGAGAGAGAGAACGTACACTGTCAGACAAAGATCTGGCAGTGGCTAGACAAGGATGACGTTGTAACTATGCCAGGCGACCCATAGGTGTCGGTACTATGATTATCCGCGATGTAACTCCTTGTCTCCGGCGATGATTGCCGAATTTGGCACGACAATTGTCGAATTTCGCGGCGAGCCGCGCGATACGAGCTCACCGCGACGACGCTGGCTTCTTGGCGCGCATGACGTCATGCCGCGGCCCAGCCAATCCTGAACAGTGACTGAATATGCTCTGACTCTAGGATCCAGATATGCATCCTCAGTACTTCGAGAAACATCTTTAGAATTGCTAAACTGTTTCTAAAAATTCCCTATATCGAGCTATACTTGACATACAGTGACTCCCAAAAATATTCGGACACTACTGTATGACTAACTTTACGGCTTGATATTTCGATTATTTATAAAGCAATCACTATGGTTGTTGTTTCTGGCAATAGGTCATTTATTAATATTTATAAATGTGTCATTTATTTTAAAAAATTACATACATTGCATAATAAAAATTATTAAAACAGATAATGTCGTATTTTCAACTCACAAAAATATTCGGACACGTATTATATTTCTTCGCTAATCTCTTTCTGGTAACCCGATATTCCAAGAAGCAAGGATGTTTTGTTTACAAACAACGTCTAGAGGAGCATTAGATGTCCCTGCCGTTTCACTACTTTTAGTAACAAGCGTGAGTTCCTCCAGAATGGGTCGCAAAGGAAAGAATACAACGTTCGATATACGGCAATTTGTAGTTTTCCACCGGGAAAAAGGAAAAACCTATTGCGAAATTAGTGCTATGTTTGGTATAAGCAAAAGCACTGTTGCGGATATCATTCGACGATTTCATATGGAGAATCGCATTGAATCCATTCCGCAAACTGGAAGGCCAAGTATCTTAAGCACGAGGGACAAAAACAGAATTATTCGAAAAGTAAAAAAAAATCCGCAAATAAGCGCTCCAAAAATAGTTAGTGAACTATTAGAAGAAAACTCCAAACAAGTGTCGGCCGAAACAGTTCGGAGAACGCTGAGGCAAGCTGGTTACAATGGAAGAGTAGCTAGAAAAAAACCATTTATCAACGAAATAAATAGGAAGAAACGGATAAGCTTTGCAAAAGAGCTAATTTCTAAGGATGAAACATGGTGGAAAAACGTAATATTTGCCGATGAAAGCAAATTCAATTTGTACAATTCCGACGGAAGAACTATGGTGTGGCGGAAAGCGAATAAAGAGTTTGCTTTCAAAAATACAAGAGGTACGGTGAAACACGGAGGAGGCAGTGTCATGGTCTGGGGCTGCATTTCGTCACACGGAGTCGGGAACTTAGTGTTCATTGATAGTATCATGGACAAAACGCTGTATTTAAATATACTAAAAAATAATTTAGTTCAAAGTGCTGATAAAATGGGGATCAGTAATAATTTTGCGTTCTATCAAGACAACGACCCCAAGCACAAGGCACGCATTCTTCAAGAGTTTTTATTATATCGTTGCCTCAAAATTCTTCATCCCCCACCACAATCACCGGACCTTAATCCTATTGAAAATGTATGGGATGAATTGGATAGAATAATTCGGCAAACTGCAATTTCTTCAATGGCAGAATTAAAACAAAGACTCAAAACTGAATGGTCGAATATAACAGTGCAATATTTAAACAAAATTATAAATAATATGCCAAATAGATTAAGGCACGTTCTGAAACAAAAAGGTTACGCCACGAAGTATTAAAATTATTTTATAATACTAAAATTACATTAAATGAATGGTAAAAATTAATGTTGTCCGAATATTTTTGTGAGCCCAAAAGTGAAACAGTTTTTCTTTTACTAACAATTATTATGCAATGTATGCAAATTTTTCAAATAAATTATACATGTTACTCAACAGTATTAAATGACTTATTATTAGAAAAAATACCTAGGGCAATTGATTTGTAAACAATTGAAATATCAAGCCGTAAAGTTAGTCGTATCGGTGTGTCCGAATATTTTTGGGAGTCACTGTATAACCGTCTGGGACGAAATATCCTTTCGAATTAGATCCGATATATGACCGCAGACGTTTAATTCTTCAAAAAATCGAACAATGATTGTTACCCAAAACGAATCCAAACGATTCCTCTCGATTTGGTCCAAAGTTGTCTCTCAGCCGCGGACAAACCGATCGTCCCGGTTTTCCATCGTCTCCACATATGTCCCAGTCCCGCAATCCCCATACATCGCGGCGCCTTGCGATTCCCTCTGCCAGCCCAGGTTCGCCGTAAATCAGCAGTACTGTTTATCCCCGACGATACTCGGGACTTTTATCTCCCCTCTTATCGCACGATCTCGATCTTATCGCGGTGTACGCGCAAAAGTCCGGAGCGCGCGACGCTCAAGCACGCCGGTGTGTCCGCTCGACGACGGTGTTCCCTCTCGGGGGAGAGTGGGCAAGAGCGTAGAGGGGAGAGATGAAACGGGATGTAGCACGCACGGTGGAGCATGCCGGAAGCGTAGTCGCGCCGCCGCGACCAGCCAGACCTCCGCGATCGATATCAGATCCTCGAGATAATCGGCAATTAAGCTTGCGAAAGGACTGTACACCGTGCCGGTGGGTCGTTAGGCTGACCCGAGCCTGGCAGCCGAGGGATTCTGGGAACACGGACCAACGACACGTCTTCATTAGCCTTTCATGAACGCTACTCTCGTATATAGTACCTCATACCGTGTCTACGGATCCTCTCTGTCGCTCTATCCCGCCCTCTCCTAGCGGACTGTCTGTCGGCTGGCTGCGGCGGTACAGCGACGCGTATTCGTGTGTCCCCCGTAGCGTCATGCAGTATCTACCAGCGCGTGTTGCCTGGACTAGAACCACCTACGAATCGGTTCGTCGTCGACGCTGACCAAAGTACGCGTGTACCTGGTCGAGTCGAAAAATATATGAGGCTAATGAAAATTGATCGGTTGTGTCACGTGTTTTACGAATACGCGGCCTATTTCTGATCCCTCTGATGAATGTGGCTTGGTCTGGTGGATACAGAACGCAGCGGGCTCGTCGTTGTAGGGATTAGAGGACGAGTTACCTTTTTTAGGGGTTTGGGGAATTTGAAGGTATAGGAAATGTGCATTAGTTTATAATGAAATACACGATAGAGTATGAACACAGTTTCTTTATTATATGGAAAATTACGGAGCACGACTGTATGGTTTGGAAGCCAACACGAAAGTAAGGAGCGAAAAGAAAGTCGCACAAAAAACGACCTCTGTTGGGTCCACTTGAGGAAAACTAAAAATAGATGCGACCGTCGTTTTATTGCTCAGGCCCTTTTCCGAAGGAAGACTGAAGGCCTTCGATCTCTTACCTGAGGACCGTTAACTAAATGACACTGTTTGTATCCTTCGACACTCGGCTTATTTTTGTCACCAGATATTCCAACAGAAGGTATTCGATGATTTGGGACATCGATTTTGTTGGACGAATGAATATGATTTGATTGGGAATAGTTAGGGTATGTACTGAGTCGTTTGGAAGGGTAGGATTGGTTTATAATGAGGGGACAATAGGTATAATAATACGTAGTAAATATTCGTCCACACTCGTTTAATAATATGACGCGAACGTTATACAATTGAAATCGTAAGATACAGAAACTGGAAGTTCTATGCTGATGCGACACGAAGTGAACGCTTCCGTGAGTCTTTCCAAAATACCTTCCAAGACCGAAAACCTTGGGGAACAACGTAGGAAAAATGACCTGACAAAATGGTCACAACGTTTGTCGCGTCCGTCCGCGTGGATTTCTCTTTCGAATCCGCCTGGAGTTGTAAATTCCAGGCTCGACCGTCGTGGTACGCGTCCGGTTGCGACTGTTGCCCGCCAAATTAATATTAGGCAACTGATTCAATATTCTCTAGTGAGAAAAACTAATAATTGCTCGACCGTTGGAGCTGACGAATCGTGATGCGAATGTTGTCGAATGAATTGAGTCCGTGTGACTCTTGTCGTAACGAGTGCGAGTTTTCGAATGATTGTTGTCGAATGAATGAGTCCGTTTGACTCTTGTCGATACGAGTACGTGAATGTCTTGAGTCCGTGTGACCCTTGTCGAACGAGTGTGTTTTTCGAATGAATGTTTGCGAACGAAAGTTTTCTAATGAATGCTTTTCGACTGAATGAATCTTTTCGACTGTCTGTTCGAGTTTCGTGTGACGTCGCGCTTCCTCAAAGTTTGCTGAAGGCGTTACCAAAACTCGCTTCCTTATTGGTTATGCCCTGAAGGGGAAGGCAAATTTCTCGGTTTTTCCAAGCGACGTGGAAGTGGAATACCTCTCCTTCAGGGCGAAGTGGACGTCAGGAAAATATCGCGCACGTGGTCGCGGTGCGAGTTGACCGCGACGAATTTTCGAGTCTCTCAACGGTAGGGTTTATGGCTGTATTGTCTGCGAGTCAACGCGCCCCGGTAAGGCCCGGCGCGGATGGGTCCCAGGTTACCGAGCGCATGTGGCGGATTGCAGACCAAATGTTCGCTTCTTTTGTCTCTGATTCCCTTTGTCAACGAAATCGAAATTGCAAGGGGTCGGTCTTGAAAATATATAAATTGACTGAAAGAAGGAATAAAATAATAAAAAGTAACGGTATCGTCTGATTCTATAACCGTCGTTTCGGTCTACGACGGAAAAACGTTCGCTGACTTTCACCCTTAACGTTAAAAACTGTAGGCCTGCACGAGTCTGGTTGCCAGATGGGTACATCGACAAAAGCCAGCCCCCAGCAAGACCTTCCGGATGAACCCAGTAAATCGTCGCTAACGCATTCTACCTAAAACACGGGGAATGGTAGTGACAAGGTCGCTACAATAATATAGGGATTGTCACATAACAGGACATTCCTGTAAGACGGTTTCGCTAGAACATGGTTCGAGGATTGGAGAAAGCCTCGAGTAACACGATTTCGTTCTAAGATGGTTAGTTCTGAGTTTTAATTTTTAGAAACCTAATCACCGTGTTGCAGAGGGGTTACCTGTCTAGCAATCATGTACAATACTTAGTCTCTGGAGTAGTAATTATTAGGTGTAGGAGAAAGTTGGGTAACAATGGGACAGGTGAGTCAAAATTATTGTTTTTCTGTGATAAGAACTTCAATACGCGGCCACGCGTGGTCTTAGTTTCGGGAGGTCTCCACGATAATTCGTGTTTAAATATACATAAATCCGAGCACTCATTAGTTTTTGTATAAGCGCGTTTGAAAGAATTAGAGTGAAGGAAGATCGACTTTGCCTTCGCGGTTTTATCCTCTAATAGAACTTCTGTCTATAGAATCAATTATAGTAAATACAGCATTGCATTCTATAATTTATTAGCAATATTTTCTCTGTTTACTAGTTTGTTTACCTGCCGTTCAAGTGTGTGATATGTCATTTTGGATAAAAAGCCTCATGTGCAGGCAAAACATGGGATTCCCGAGACTCGGGTTGGGTCGGGACAAGTCGGGCGAGAGCGGCCGGGATCCCGACAGTGTAAAACGCATCGGGAACCCGACAGATGTCAGGTCCCGTAACGTGTTCGGGTCCCAAAATATATTCGGGTCCCGAAACGTATTCGGATCCCGTAACATCTTCGAGTCCTGAATGATATTTTCTAGAACTTTTCCGTCCAACGACAAAAAATTATACTATACAATACGATGCCATACTGAATCTTCAGATTCATGATATGAACTATAAATGCTAAATAAGTTGACGATTCCAAATGGCATCCTGCGGTTGGACAGGATTAATAATACAATCTTTAGTACACATTTCTTCGTACGTTATGTTTTTATTAAGTAAAATAAATAAAGTGGCAGTATTAGGGACATTTAATCTATCATACAACATACAGGCATAAATAAGATTATTTTAAATTATAATGTATTAAAACATAATTCCTCGACATTGTCCGGCAATAATTATATTTTTTACGTTATAATTTAAAATAATATTATATATGCCTGTATGTTGAATGATAGATTAAATGTCTCTTAGATTACCACTTTATTTATTTTACTTAATAAAAACATAACGTACGAAGAAATGTGTACTGAAGATTGTATTATTAACCCTGTCCAACCGCAGTATTCCATTTGGAATCATTAACTTATTTAGCATTTATAGTTCATATCATGAACCTGAAGATTCAGTATGGCATCGTATTGTATAGTATAATTTTTTGCCGTTAGACGGAAAAGTTCTCGAAAATATCATTGGGGACCCGAATACGTTACGGGACCCGACATCTGTCCGACCCGATCCCGAAATGTCGGGTACCCGCACACCCCTGGTAACTAAGTATTTAATGTTGAATGGTACAAATATCAGAATTTCGTAAAATGTTGTAGAAATCACACGATGGACCTTTTGACACCGTTAAGCAATGAATACAAACTTTTTAAACGATATCTCCGTGATTCTAGCAGTGCCCCAACAATAAATTAAGTTTCGCCTAACCATATTTCGAGTTTCAACGGAGGGTAAAATTAATATCACCCACATAGTCAAACACATAAGACAATGGCTGTTCGTGATTAGTATTTAAATGTAGAGTACATGCCGGGGGTTGGCCTATTCAAACTTTGGTAGAAGTCGTGTGTGCGTTCAACGGTTAATAATTCATCTGTCTACACCCGGCGAACAGTCAAAACTTTGCAGTTTCCTAATCCCAGATTGCTCATCCTTCATTACAAGATCCCGATCGGCTGGTGCACACGTAACCGGCGGGGGTGCTGGTTCGACGAAATTGCGGCACGTATCGGACGTATCATCCGGAAGCTGAAACGCGAGGACAACTCTAGGGGGGCCGAACGGGGCACACACACACACACATCCCCCCCCCCCCCCCCCCCGCCCCTCTGGGATTATTCCCGCGGCAGACGAGACTCGGTATTACGGGGCGCGTGTCACGATTTATCCTGGTCTCGATAAGCCGCCCAGCAGATAAGCGTCCGTCGCGCTTTACCCCTGTGTCGTTGCGATCTCGCGAAGTTAGGAAACGCGTTTGACGATCATCGACAGGTGTATCCGATTTTATGGTTTCCGTCTCTCCGCGATCGAATGTCGCTTGCGAAACACGTAATCTCGATTCCCGATACGACCGTTGAAGGGGATTGAGAAGTTTCAGTCAGTTTGAAGGGATTGATTCTTCATCTCACGATATGCTGTGAATCCATTGGTGTGTTAGGACTGTAGTGTTTACGCGAATTTTAACTTTCATACATTATTTTATGGAAACCGGAGTGAACGTAAAAAATAGATTCGTCACTGAGAGATTTGATACGTTAAAAATAAAGTAGCGATGATAGAGTGAAGCTTTGATTAATTCTTGGTCGACTTTTGTTTGAAGCTATTATTATATAGGGTAAGACCGAAATGATGGTGTAAACGGGCAGGAGGTGATTATTTATGCAAAAATAAATGAGAAATGCAGAATAAAGTTTGTTTATCCGAGGCTTCGTTTTCGAAAGGGACGATTTTGGAACGTCATCTAAATGCGTGTATTTGTGCTGACAATAAGTAGAAATGGAATGCAATGGACAGACGCGTCAGCCAAAGCAGAGATGGGTAAAATTTTTATATAAATAAAAATCGTGATTAAAAAAATAAAGTTAACAAAATTTTTATCGTTACTCAAAGCTTGAAGAAAAAAGTAACTTTATCGACGAGCATCGATTAAATAAATTTATTCACCGAGAATTATCCGATAAGTAAAAGTTACTTTTTGTAATCATGGCGTTTCACTCATAGCGTTGACAATACTTTCATCTTTCACTTTTATCTTTATCCGAAAACTTCGAGTAAATCTATAAATAAATTTGGCCAGCCAACCAGCTCGAAAAAACGCGCTGACGGCGTCGAGCGTCGAACGTCGAAGGTCAGCGATCGACAGTCGGCATACAATGTAAACACACGTAGATAGATTTACTCGAAGTTTTCGGATAAAAGTTTCGCAAAAAGTAACTTTTACTCATCGGATAATTATCGATGAATAAAGTTATTTAATCGATGCTCGTCGATAAAGTTACTTTTTTCTTCAAGCTTTGAGTAACGATAAAAGTTAAAGTTTATTTTATTCAAATAGTTATTTAAATAATTGTTTAACTAGTTAATGCCCATCCCTGAGCTAAAGTCCTATTGAATTGGATCCGTATCCAGAAGATTATCAAATTTTGTTATCTCGGAAACGAAACATCGAATGAAAAAAGTTTTATTCTGCACTTTTAACTTACGTTGGCATTAGGAATCATCTTCTGCCCGCTTGTACCACACTTTCAATCACATACCCTGTGTATAGTTTTTATGGATCTATCAATTTAGGAATTCTTGTTAAACCTAGTCGCTGTTTCTGTTTCTATTCTTAGAAATTTGAAGTACACAGACGAAGAACAGTTGTGTTGATAGAATATATTTTTAAAATAAATGGTATGATTTTTTAGGTAGATTGAAACTTCTGCTTTTAGCGTTGAATACGTGTAATTATAATTATCAGACCAGTTGTTATATAAGTATTCTCACAAAACTGACAGTCTTGCCCGTAAAACGCATTTCATTGATATTTTATGCTTCAAATTCACCAAACTTCGTAAATATTGACCACACTTATTTAATTTATTCTCTCATCTTAAGTGTTCGTTCTGGAATGTGTTCACAAGAGCTCAGTGACAAGATCTTTTATAAAATAGTCGAAATATCTTCTTACGCGCGACTAAAATATTTAAATAATGGAACTTCTGTCGATTATTTTTTTAAGATTGATATCTCAGAAGCGATTTCAGCTTTGACTTTACAAGCATTTCACTAGAAAACGATAGGATTAAAACAATAGTCGCGTGCAAAACCAGAACAATAGTGATAGTAGTGACGTTGAAAAAATAGTAATAGAAAGTAGCATTGAAGAAGGCACCGAAGAAAATGATAATACATCTCTGCTTAGAGACAGAATAAAACCCAACACACTCATTTTCATTTCAAATGCTCGATCAAAACTAATTAGAAGTGCAATAAAAACATCTTTATTCCTAAGTCAAGTAGATAAATCACCACATTCTCGTTAAAAATCGCAAGATAAGTTCATCACTCTTAACTTTACCACGATCCTAGTGCACCTATACATTCGAAATAACGAGGATGAAAGAGAAACCCGCAGTTCAGTAACAATTTCCTTACACATTTAGCAAACCCAAGAACATTTCTGAAAAGATGCGATTGATGTTAAGGGGTCACGCTTAGTCAGGAGGCCGAAAAAAGAATGTTTCTTTGGGATTTTTTTTCTCAAAAACTATAAAACCTTTTTCAAAAAATGTGTTTGTGTTTCAAAGATTGCAGTTTCTGCATTATAAGGTAATTTTGTTTATTTAGAAACATTTATTAGTAAATAAATCGTGATTGATCTCCCGGATGTCTCTTCACAAAAAGTGGTCTGCCGTGATCATTGTAAATTCGTAATGGTTCATATGAAATTAAAAATTCAGTAAGATTTATGTAATGGAAGAACCAATCTTGTCCTTGAACGTCGGGTTTTTGGTAATATTGAATAGGAACAAAATGGCGGTCATTTTCCTGAAAAAGAGCGATTTTCACCTAAAAAATCACTCGTTTTTGGTAAATTAAAAAGAAAGCATGGAACGATCAAAAGAATCCTTCGTTCAAGGGCAAGTTTTTCTGATTTGAAATAAGGCGCAAAAGGTTTCATGTAAATCGACACAGTAGTTTTCGAAAAATATTAATCACCGATTTGAAAAATGTAATTTCAAGAAAAACGCGTTTACAGTTTCAAGTCAAGTTTACACTTATATAAAATGTTCATCCTTTAACGCCTGTAACTCTGTCATTTTTAATTGGATTACCTTGAATCTTGCACAGAATATTCTCGAGATGTACTTAAAAAAAATGTAAAAATGAAAAATCGATTTTTGAAAATTTCTGACTGAGCATGACCCCTTAAGTCGAACACGCATGCAAAGTCGTAATAGCGTTGAAGGAACAAAAGCATGATTTGGTCGAAATAGATCCGACAATAGCAGGATTCAAATATTTCTTTATAAAGGACGTTTCTCAAAAAAGAATAATTAAAACTTTGAAAAAAGCTCCTAACCCGAGTCTTTGACACCGAGTCTCGAATCTCTGTTTCTAAGGTTAATTCGGGACAGTCGATGTGTCGACGAAGGTCCGTTCGCCGTGACCGTGTGCACATCCGGCCAGCGTGGAATATCCCCCAGGTCTGTTCGATATCCAATATCAGCTGGATATATCGCGTAAAAAGATGTCGGGTGTATCGGCAGAAATCTCGTCGAGTCTCGGGGTCTCGGTCCAATAACTCCATTGTCGAGTGTATCGCGGCGTTTCCTGGATCCCCCATCGACTCCGGTGTTCTGCACCGGCGATATCCCATAATGGCGGCGTTACGTGAGGAGGCCGTGGAAGAGACCGTATGCATCGACGCGCGCGCGCGCGCGGCCCGCCTGTATCTGGATAACTATATTATATAGCGTATACTTATACGGAGAAAAGTGCTCCGGAATAACGGTCCCCGTTCTCTTCTACGATCAGCGGTACCTGCTGCTCGAAAAAGTCATCCCTGACGTGGCGGGGAATCGAAGAGGCGGCAGAGCGAGCCAGAAGGGTCCTTCATGTCGGTCGAAGGTCCCGAGGATCGATATCGAAGAACCGAACGGTATCGAATGGTCATACTTGATCACCACGTTCGGTATTGCTAGAATACCTACAGTGACTGAGAAAGGACAATGGTAAAAAAAATTGGCCAATTTGGGACCTTGCAACCAACGAAAAGTTTGTACAGGATATTCTTCTCTGGATTGAATAGAGTAAATAATTATACATTTTGGAATTTTTAAAATCTGTAGAGATACAGGTTATCCTCAGAATTGTGGTACAACCAGTCGGGTGGTGATTCTGTAAGAAAAAATAAGTAGAAAAAAAAAGAATAAATGTTTTCCGTTTGAAAAAATCGAATTTGAAGATTAATCTGAAATGCGTGTATTCGTGTGGTAGTAAGTAGAAACGGATTGTAATGACCAGACGCGTTAGCTAAGTCCTATTCAATTGCATGCGTGTCCAACAGATTTTTAAATTCGTTATCTGGAAAACGAATCTTCAGATGGAAAATTGTTATTCTTTTCTTACGACTTATTTTTGTATGTAAAATCACTACTCGACCGGTTATACCACGATTTTGGGGACACTCTGTATATCCTGTACAAAGTTTCCGTTCATGGAAGACTGTCGTATTTATTAAATCGAATCATGTATTGAATCGCATAGTTTCTTTTAGAATTTAGATGAAGTTATCGTAGAAGGGTGGTAGCATTCAAGGTAACATGAATAAATCAATATGGGTCTTATAAAGTATTTTTACATTTAATTGTTCTTTAGAAAGTAGGTGAACAAATCTGAGAGTCACTGTATAAAATTACAGCAGCTTCAAAACTGTTTTCTTTTTCAACAGAACGGGTCTCCTGAAATGAGACTGACAAATTTTAGAGAAATTTGGTATGTCATTGTGAACTAGAAATAACATCGTACACGGTATATTGTGCTCCTCAGTTAAAATGTCTTGTCCGACAAATTGTTTTTCAGGATTTTTCGATGTACATATTTGGAGCTCCATACGTTTCTTACTTTTTAATTTAAAGTCAGAATGTGCTTTTCATGTTTTATAGTACTTTGAGATGATGTAATACGTACCTCTTATGTTAGATAATTTTGCTAATTTATATTGCCCTATCTAACGATCTGTATGGTTGTCTGATGTAATGATCTGTTAGGTTATCACTTATGTTTACACCTCAGTTATTTATGTTTAAGTTGTATAAAAAATAGATAAAATAAATATTATTTGAATCATTGCTTATATTAAAGTGTCCTATGATTACAAATAAGAACGGTACAAAAAAAAAGAATACAACCTTATTTAATTGAGCTAAGGAGAACTGTGTACCTTTGTGTGCCTAAATTTTTCACGAAGATTATAGAAAAAGTAATACATACATTGTAGGTACATTCTTATGAAAAACAGGTTTTAATTTTTTTACATACACGTACCGATATAAATTAAGAAACGAAGCAATTATATTATCACAAGTTTTATCAGTACCATTAACTACGTTTCACAGTCCTTAGTATGAGTTACATAGAATCTGCGTAGGTATATTGTCTTAGAAAAATTGAAAATAACTTCGAGAGTTTCGGAATAAAGATTTATATAGAATGTTACCATCCGGCAGGATCTGTTGCAATAAATTTTAATTGTCCCATTAAGAACTGTGATAGTAGTGCTGGGTGAGTTACAAAATGCGCATTAAATTTCCAAAATATTTATTATCCTATGCAATTTGTATTCATTTTAATGACGAATACACCGCAATTCGTGTGTTGCGACGTGCGCCTGTGTGCAATAGTCTGCTGTGCGCGTAGAAGATACTGCCGCGAGAGTTCGAGACGTCTAATGGTTCATAACGCGGTCGTTGCTGAACGTTCCTGCCATATAACTGGCGTTAATTGTGATCGTAAAACGAATTGTCGGTAACGACTGCGGTGAAAGATGCGCGACATCTCGTATCCTTCTCACGTCTCTCCCGCACCATCCTTTTTGGTCGTATCGCGGAGCACGCTATAAAGCACACGAGTGTCCATTATACGGACTAAATGTTGTTTGACCTCCTACTAATGGGGAACAACTTTTGTTGATTGGATACACAGCACTTTTGAAAGAGATGTCTTCATTGAATCTTATTGCTTGTTGCAGTGAAACGAATGAACGTTTAGGAATATTAGAAAAATTTGGAGGGCAAATTAAGCTTCTGGTTGATTCAGCTTCAGTGTAGAATAAGGTTTTCTGCAATATTATTATCATTATAGTTTAGTTTGTTTATCTCCTAATTAATTATTTGAACGCTTTGGTTTAGTGATTCGCAATAATAAGTTACCTTCTTTTTATAATCTGATGGTCTTTGCAGATTTAATTTCAAGCGAATTGTAGATACAAAATTTAACCGATTTAGATCTGCGTCCCACATTCGCTGCAGTTCGTAACAAAGAATGACTGAAATACCTACTCATATTAACGATTTACATCGTTTGGCGTCTAGTAGAAGGTATAAACTATACTGCAAAAATAGTTCGTTGTGCTGGAATGAATTTTTTTTTTCGTATTTTCCAGATGATTTTCGAACCACCTTAATTTTGTTAATAACGAAGACTCCATAAAAATTGGACTAAATTAGTTTCAGGTCTAAATACGTTAAGAGAATATTATTCTACATTTTGAAAAAGAGATATTGGATTTTCGATGATCCTTTATTCTTACGTTATCGCACCTTTTTTAATGATCTTGATGGAAATAAACATACTAGAGCAGATCTGTACTCTCAAAAATTATTAATTCGTATACAGTTTTATGTAACTTTACCTCACAAGTGTAAAACTTCGCTATATGAACGAAATGATGTAATAAGAAATCGTAAAACTTTTACCCAACAAAGCAATTATGTCCACCCTAGAGTATCTTTCTCTGAATTGATTGGTGACAATTCTAGGGTTTAGAAGCCAATCAGTGTAAGTGTCAAAGTAAGTTAACAGAGATAATTGTTTAGAGAATCCACTGCAAAAAAGTAATAACTGTTACTAAGAAATAAAAATTGATTTATATTTAATAGGATACATAGATATGAACTTGGTTATGTATAAAATCAACGATGAATGTGTATTTACACGGTATAAGGCATTTTCAATGAATGACTGACTTATACTGATTGGCTTTTGAACTTTCCAATTCTTCTAATCAATAACAAAAATCGTTAAAGCTTTCGCAACTTAGAAACTTGAGACTGCTTGATTACTCACTTCGATGTAGGGTCGTAAACAATTAATCCCCTTTAACACGTGTAATTTATTAAATCATATTGTGAATATGATCCCGGAAGCATCTGTTCAATTTCACTTTACCGCCGTCGGATAGATAACTGACAGCTGACAGTTCACATTGACGTGTACGTAAGGCTTGTGATATGTAACATCTGTAATAATATTTTATCGTATCTGCATAGTTAAACCTATCGACGTGCCCGTGTGTCTCGATGTTAAGCTTCAAGACGGACGCTGAATGAAACCTTGTTTACGTTGTTTTCGACCTAACCATCTTCTTGACCTCCAACGCTGCGGTTGGTCATACAGGGTGTTTATAAACAGGCGATTCGACAGAAATTGATCGAACGATTTACTGTAAAAGGATGAGTCGGTTACTTAATTATTAGTTAGTTGTACTATTAACAGCTTGCAACTTTTAAATAATTTTACAGGAACCAAAATAATATCAATCGTATTTAGAAATGCAATGTTCCAGAGACAGAGCGTTTAGCCTTATAATACTTTCGAGAACATCAAATGAGTGTCACCTACTAGAATGTTATACAAATTTCTTATAATCTAAATGTGGAAACCATCCGTAGTTTTCTTCACATTTTGGTGTTTCATCGTTCAATAAATGGTCCCCCAACAAAAATATGGCTAACAAAACAAATCTTGTCAGACACAAAGTCTGTCTTTGCTTTTTCTGTCTTTGTCTTAAAACTGGAAAGCACGTTGAAAAACCTGTCGTTAGACTTTTGATGAATTTCTTTCGATTCGGGAACATTAAATGTGATGTTGTTTTATGAGTCTGTCAATCCAGAACCCAGGATAAATTCCTTCAATGGTTTAATCCAAAATGGGGATGGAAGTATGAAAAATCTGAAAAATCTTGCTTCAAAATGAAGCAAGGTTGTAAAATGGCCTAAGGAAATTTACATCACAATTTACAATTTTTCTCAGAACAATCAAACCAAGTGCCTACTAAAGAAAATTGTATAGGACTCGTTAACCAATATCTAGCGAAACTTCCAAATTCCACATGAAAAATCGTCCAAACCCAAAGCACAACCTAAGTATGTAATACTCAAATCCGAAGTACATTGCCACTCATAAGTATTGAAACACTTGTCGAATATTTAACAAATCTTATAAGACACTACAAAATTGCTGAAAGTCTGAAATACACTACTGGCAAAAATTATTGTTTCACTTGTTCACTAGTGAAAAATTGTCAGAATTCAATGTTCCATAACTTTATTAATAATCATTCAAACAATTAAATGCAACAACTGTAAAAAATGTATTTGTAACAATCGATTCACTATTTACTACAAAGAGTGCGAAGACAGTGATTGATGTTGCTCATCTGATTAGTAACTTTTTTAACAATTACTCTCGTCATATGCCAAAATACGGTCACTTTAGAGCACTTTTATTTTGTTTTATTATTTTTATGTTTAAATTGTATATCAAGTTGCTTTCTTACGAATTTTACTAATAATAAAATACTTCATTAATGGCCACAGTTTTATTTCATTCTCTTTAAAAGAAAGTGAACAAAATCTTAATACTAAATTGGGGTATCTTGAGACCCCATGCTATCATTTGTATGATTTTCTGAATGCGACTACTTAAGGGTTGAAGTTTGATTGACAGCTCTTACGATACTGTGAACTAAATAAAAAGTGGTCTAAAATATGTACCTTTCACGTAATATCATATTTTCTTCATGTAGATCAAATGTCCTAATATGTAAACGATCTTCCATTGAGAGGTGTCATTTTAAATTTCGCATTATTTTTTATCTCTGAATGTTAGAGCTGTCACTGTTCGACGCGTGAGTAGTAAAAACTATACGGTTAATAAAAATGGGACGATGTACGCTTGCACAACGTATTCAAATTGTGAAAATTCACTATAAAAACGATAAAAATTTCACGGAGATAGTTCGTAAATGTACACTTTTCGGCCGAAATAAAACTCCTTGTCGCACAGCAATTGCGAATCTAATAAAAAAATTCCAACTTTTCGGTCATGTTTTCCCAAAAGGAGTAATTTCTCGAAATGGAGACTTCAATTGGCCGCCCAGATCATGCGATCTGACACCATTAGATTTTTTTCTTTGGGGCTATGTCAAAGATAAGATCTACTCCAATGCTCCAGCAACGATTCAAGCCCTTAAAGACAATATCGGAGCTGTAATTCGCGAAATCCAGCCGGATTTGTGCGAAAGCGTTATGAAAAACTACCTTAAACGAATGGCCGTCTAGTCTGTAAGAAGAGCCTAGGCGACCATTTGGAAAATAATGTATTCCATGATTAATGGCAGACTTTGTGCTTTGCATTTAAATAAAAATATTTCAACAACTCTAAAAAAGACAGCGTTTTTTTAATAATTTAAGACGAAATCTCTTAAGGAGTCATGCTCAGTCATGAGGCCGAAAAAAGAATGTTCTTTGGGAATTTTTTTCGCGAAAACTATAAGACCTTTTTCAAAAAACGTGTTTGTGTTTCAAAGATTGCAGTTTATATGTTATAAGGTAATTTTTTTATTTAAAAATATTGATTAGTAAATAAATGGTGAGCGATCTTCCGGATGTCTCTTCACAAAAAGTGGTCTGCCGTGATCACTGTAACTTCGTAACGGTTCATCTGAAATTAAAAATTCAGTAAGATTTATGTAATGGAAGAACGAATCTTGTCCTTGAACATGGGGTTTTTGGAAATATTGATTAGGAACAAAATAGCGGACGTTTTTCTGAAGAAGTGTTATTTTCACCTACAAAATCACTCGTGTTTGGGGAATTAAAAAAAAAGTATGGAGCGAACAAAAGAATCCTTCGTTCAAGGACAAGTTTTTCTGATTTGAAATAAGGCGCAAAAGGTTTCATGTAAATCGACACAGTAGTTTTCGAGAAATATTGATCACCGATTTGAAAAATGTAGTTTCGAGAAAAACGCGTTCAAAGTTTCAAGTCAAGATTACATTTATATAAAATGTTCATTTTTTAACGCCTGTAACTCTGTCATTTTTAATTGGATTACCTTGAAACTTGCACAGAATATTCTCGAGATGTGATACTTAAAGAAAATGTAGAAAGTGAAAAATCGATTTTTTGAAAATATCTGACTGAGCATGACCCCTTAATGGAAGACCGTTTACTTATGAGCGGTAGCGTAGGTCGACAGGAATTCACTTTCAAAACAGCGTATCACAAACGGGAAAATTTGTATAGTGGGAGCCTGTCGCTCCGATCTCTCAGTTTTCCTATCGAGAACTCGGCCGAACCGGTTAGAGAGGCCAAGGATGGTGGAATAAAAGATGAACAACACGACGAGGGGAGTCAAAATGGAGCAGGAGTTCGCTTCCGGTTGGCAGCGAGAGCTCTCCGCGTCGGTCGAAGTTTAACGGTGGATCCCAGACCTCGGTCGATTTGAACCTCGACTCGAGTCCTCTCCCTCCCTCTACCCCCCCCTGTTACTTTTCCCTTTTCCTCTCTTTACGACGATCCGCCGGTGACCTCCCGCGGTGTGTTCCCACGGTGAACGGCGTCTTCTGGCGGCGACGTTGATTACGATACGTACGCCTTGGTTCGCCTGCGCAGAGCGCACGCTCCACGACCGCCTCTAAGCTAGGTCAGTACCGTAAACGGCTTACTTGCACGCTGCCACGCACTCGCGCCGGCCACGTGTTCCCGCCCGGCGACGGTGAACACGGCGAACGGGGAAAGGATGGAAACGTGCACGGAATGTGTGCTCGAACCGGCGGAACAGCCTTAATAATAGGGGTGGACGCTGTGGGGAAAAAATGTGTCGAACGTTGAGAGCGAGACAGTTTCGCTTGGAAGCTTCGTTTTTGACAGTGTTGAGGTTTTGTGCGGAGTTAAACACGTGGTTGTTTGATCCCGTTGTAGGATTTAATCGGTTCAAGAATAAGAGATATTATACACGTATTATAAAATAGAAACATACTTTACTACCCTAATACTAGAAATATAGAAACGCACAATAAACAAAAAAATATTATTAAACAGTCTTACAGACAAATAAACTTTTTTCTTAATTTTTACGATTTTTTTACTCTTTGTCCCTTCCACGCAACAACAGCCACACGAGAAGAAGGAACCACACACTCTTCGCGCATTCACTCACGCATACAGTTTAGCCAATCTCGTAAAATTATTATCCCTTCTTTTCTTAACAGACAGACGTAATGGATCTTTAACCCTGCTGTTCTCATCGGGTTTGTATAACTCAACATAAAGATTATATTTCGATAGGAAGTATTATATTATTAAACACTTGTTTTTAATATCCAAGGTATTTAAATTTCATGTCTACTTTCTGTGTGTTTTTCATTTATTAAGAACGACTCATTTCAAAATGTAAAATAATTTTGAATAAGTGAGGAAAACAGCAAGGTTAAGGGGAAGAGACGAGTGTGTTAGGTTTGTTTCGAAGTTCTGTCGTTTTTTGTTCGTATTTTAATCCTCAGAAACCACACTCCACCTCAACGTACGCAAATACCACACTGGTGCGAATTGAGATTTTGAATTTTTGATGATTAAGAACTTAAAGAGAATACAAAAAAAAATTGAATTCGTAACATGTTTTTAAGGTAGCATTTGTTCAAAAATTTAATGAAGGAACCCGTTATGCTAGCCGGATAGAATGTTATAGACAAACCAATGTTCCGCTGGTGCAAATTCAAACTATATAGTATGGTGTTTGAGGGTTAATGGCGAAGTGAAGGATTTCTACACAGAATGTTCCGCTTAAAACGTGCCACCTAAATATCTTCTCTATCTGTGATCATACAAGAAATATTTTTTACGTAATTTAAATGAATTCAAGAGACGAATCGGATGGCGGCAAAAATTTTTGGTCATTTTTTAATGGTTTTTTCAAGGTCACTCATAGTTTTTTACATATATGCACACAATTTTTCTGTTGTATGTTATAGCCAACATTATTATGCATTTATTCAAGTACATATAATAGTATGACCTTGAAATGACCTTAAACTCTAAAAACTAAATTTACTTATAAAAAATGTACTCTAAACATTTTAAATTCACTTATATAATTTTTTCTACCATCTGATTCGTTTCTTGAAATCATTTTAATTACGTAATAGAGAAGATATTTAGATGGCCTGTTTTTAGCGGAACACCCTGTATAGGGGACATTGCGAAATTGCGAGAAAGATGAAACGTCGTTATAGAAGTTTATGATTGTTGCTTTCCAGATTACAATATTGATTTAAATTTGTTTTAATGCAAACTGAATCGGATACATCATCGACAGAATTTTCTGAGGTACCTAAGATTTATTAATATTGCAGTAATATGGTATGGACGTCGTTACATTTAGACAGTTCACAAAATTCTTTTTATTAATGTCGTTACATAGGACATCCAATCGCGAAATAAAGTTCACTTCCTCGATATACGAGTACACTGTACAATAATATGTATTGCTAATACGAATATATGCATAAAGTGGGACAGGGCGGGTGGTAGAACCAGACAGGGCGGTTATTCTACATGCAACAATAAATTGAAAATGTGGAATGACATTTTTCCTTGCGATGCTTCATTCCTGAAATGATCGAATTTTTACATTCATACATATATTCGTGCTGTCACTAAGTAGAAATGGAATGTAATAAACAGACACGTTAGCACTGTGCTATTTGATTACACGTGTATCTAGCAGATTTCCAAATCCGATTATCTCAGAGACGAAGCATCATACGAAAACATTTTATTCTACATTTTCGACTTGCTTTTAAATTTAGTCTTGTGGGGCCATTCATCCTAGCTCATTCTGTATATGTATAGTGCTATTTCCCAGAGAAATGAGTTTATAAGGAACCATGTTGGCTAAACCCATTAACAGTGCAATAAAATCATGACATGTGGCAAAAAATGTGTACAAAAAATGTACTCCTTACTTATTGCCTTTTTATGTGCTAAACTACTTCTATTCATAGTAAAAAATATAAAGAAAAGAACGTTTTACACGCATCTTTTTAATAATTACGTCGTGCATGATAAATCTCAGTCGGGATAAACAGTTCGGTACTTCACACACTGATCAAGTCTCACTCTGGATAAACTGTTAATGGGTTATCGAGTCTACAAGGATCTCTATAACAAGATGGCTTTTCTGGTGGAATAGTTAATGAAATATTGAAAAATGAAGTTTCTTCATATAGTGCTCTCTCTTGTAGAAATTCAAATTTTAATATTCATCTGTTATACTTACGGTTTCTGCTTAACATAAGCATGTGTGTATAAAGAGTTACCAAGATCGTTCGTGTATTGGTAAGAGAATTCGTTTTTATTGTTAGAAGTATTATCTCTGTATGTTCTGCGTATTGTTCGTTAAATGTAACAACGGTAAACCTTGTAAAAATGAACCTTTACGTATTCAATCATTATATTAATATCCACTGTATACCATGTCTAAAAAGAGCGTGTTTATGTGACGACAATTTTTATTATGACGAATCGACAAGTATAATTGCTAATCCACAAATCATGTAGAATTGCCTTTAAAAATGCAGTTAAAGTTTATGACCTCCAAAGTATCGATAAAGAGAGTACATAATGGCGGTAGCATAGCGTAGTGTTAGAAGTTACGAGTTCAAACATAATTTCTTAATTTGTTTTTACTTTTTTTTATTATTATTAAACTGCGGATTTTGTGTCTGTGTACATAATTGTGTGAACATCAATGTAGTTAAAAGTTGAAGAAACTTGAATAAGATTTTTATCTTACTTTAAACCTAATAGGAGCTTTTATCCCACTTTCTGTAAACTAATCCATAACAATATAATATTACATAAATATCCAGTCTACTTATTACACTTAGTACAAGAATTTAGTATTTATACGTAATTTCGTATGAATAGAACCCCTTCTCGATTCGAGAATTGAAAATCCACATATATTTACCTCTATCGTGAGGTTAAGACCACAATAGCCTTGTAATATAATTCATAGAAAAAGCAGCATCGTTAAACCATGAATGGAGAACCGACCGCACAGTTTCATAGACATTATAACCGTGTATTCGCTTGTTACTGGTGGTAAAGAAAAAAGGAAATAGGCGTGAATGGATACGCAAATTCGACGTGCTAGCACAATTTCTCGCGGGCTCGTGTAAACGAAAACGCGCGTCACGTTATCGTTTAAACATGTTTCACGAACAAATTGGCATATTCCGCCGGTTTGTTTTACCGTTTTCGCGGGCAGTAAAGCTACCACAGGGAAAAGGTTAACTGTAGATAAACAATGGAACAGGAAGAAGGAAGCACGAAATCCGGCTTGGGAAGCACGAAAGCATCGTTAGGGAGGGCCGTAATCTGCTCGTTTTTATTCATGGCCGCAATGCTCCAGTTATTACTTCGATAAAATTCGGTTTAGACGAGACTTAAGAATCCGAATGGCCTCCAAGCTAGATTAGTAGCGTAAACATAAAGTTTCCACGGACGCCAGATCCGCGGCTAGCGAGCAACACCTGCTGATGCAATACTGTGATGAAAAGCGCGGGCAGCGCGACGATGATATTAATCGGTGGAATGGATCTTTCTGAGCGTTTATGGTGCTTACGACCGTATGCCATGGGGACGTTTCATTTTTCTTAATTGTACGAAGTAAGCTGTTTACGAGGTGCTTGTTGTAACTCTTCTGTTTTACGGATTGAGAAATAAACGTGAGAGAGAATAAATTTTTCATTGTCAGTGCTACAGGAATACAAACTTGAATTATGATTTAATATATAGGATTGTATAATAGAAACAGGCCATCTTGATATCTTTTTTCGTACCGATGTTATGAAAATGTATATTAACGAAAGACCAATGGTTACAAGGGTCAAACACGACATAGAAATTATTTTCTTCGATGTTATCCATATCAATACTCTTGTCTTTTTTTTTTGTAGAATGGCATATTTTTTGCCTACTGAGCTAAAATACAAAATCAAGGTGGTCTGTTCCTAGTGGACCACCCGGTATATATAGCAATATAAGAGCGTTTCATTTCTCTTGACCAGTACAAAAATGATGTCGAAGGATATGTATATCATTATACACATTGTAACTGGGCAGGAAATATAAAAGAACCTGTATGTAATGTTATTAATGTCATACATGTATTGCATATTGACTTGTAGAAACCAAATATACTTTGCATAAATGTGAAGAATTCCTTTCTCAGAATTGGGCGATTATTCTTACACTGAAGACTTACTACCTTAATCGCTTTGTATATGGTAAAGGTAAAGGAAACGTTCTATTCGTATAATTACTTTCAATTACGAATTATATTGTTCCTTTTATGAAAGTACCGTGACTCACAGATTTGTTCAGATATTTTCGAAAGAACAAATACGGAACGTTTTTATAAGATTCTTATGTATTTATTCGTGTTACCTTCAATTTTACTATCTTTCTGTAATAAATTTGTTTGAATTTCAAAACAGAATGTGAGGTTTCACCTGAAATTTGATTAAACAAATATAACAGTTTTCTATGAAAAAATTTCACCGTATATCATCTATTCTGCAGATGTTCTGAACGATACTGAATAATTTCCATTCAATACTTGACGAATTATATGTTTTTTATTTCTAGTTCCCACTTTTAGTTTAAAACCACAAATGCTTCATAAGCTACAATCTTCACGTTTCAGTACTTACCTTTTATAATGTACATTCATAAAAAATAATACTTTTCGTTCTCTGAAGTCCTTGAAATTCTAATTTCCATCGGACCACCCTGTACGTATTCATTTCGAGGGATTATCTGAATCTCTGATGTTCACTTTCACGCGCCGTACACCACGGAAAACACAGTCCGTGGCTCAATAAAACAGATTCGCAGGAAGTCGTTGCCCGTACAGGAATATAAAAATTCCCGGAAGAAAAATCACGGTGTATTTGGCACGGTAGATTTACTCCTATCTGGAATATACTCGGCTTATCGGTGTTCTAAGTTCGCGCGAACGTGAACGTCGGCCGCACGTGCACATCGATTCAGCCACCCACAATTGTCACTGAACGTTACGGTATCCCTATAGCTGAAGCCTCGTTATCTTTTAAACACAAGCTTCATTCGTGTTTCCCTCTGTCCCTTCGAAATGCGTGTTTCTTCGATACTTTAGCACCACAGTTTCTTATCGTAGACACTGTTCTTTTTTACCTTTTTTCACTCATTAGGAGTCTGAGGATACGTGCCCATTTATGCAAATTGAAAATTTTTAATACTAATGTGTAAACATAAAAATTGGTTATAATTTCATTTTCTGTACTGGAGGTTTTATTAAAAATACCTAAATAATATTAAATTTTATTAGTATGTTTACAGTGATCCGTCGATTAATGCGATATGCGCAACGGTGTTATTCCCACCACTGGGGGGTGGTCCCCCTCTGGAATTAATAAAAACAGGGTGAACAGAAGCTAAGTAGAAGCTTGGCTTTGGGTAAAAAACAAATTTATGAAGGCCTGAGAAGTGAGAACATTTCCGCCTTGCCATGAATGCTCCGAAGCAGACCAGAGTACGTCGCACTAATCGAGACAGTACTGTATTTTACTGCGTCTTGCAGATTTAAGAACGCAGTGAATGCATAAACATTCATAATGTTTACTCATTAGTAGATTGACTCAAAGTGGCATTTTATAAAGTAATTCATAAAGACAAGAACAATAGTGGGAATTTCTTGCTTCCCGTTAGTATTTATTGGGTTAAGAATAAAATAGAAAATTCGTTGTATGTGGTGAAAGTTATGTTTTTTCATTGTATCTCACAGAACCTTATAAACTGTAAATGCATAAACTCCACAGCTTGGTCTTCGAAAGATTTATGACAGGAATACTACGATGCTTGCAGTCTTGAAAGAGGAAATATGAAACTATGTAAATGACCAGGTTGGGTTATTCGATCGGCGTGAGCTTGTTTATTTGAAACAGATGAGAGAAAGATGCATATTGCAATCAGTCTGATGTTACGTTGCCTTAACCCCCTACCTTATAATGACCAATCAGACTCGTCATGAGGATTCTAAACTGGATTTAATAGACATGAATGTTATTAATTTTCTTTAAATCGAAGTGAAATACTATTTTGCTAATATTGATATTTAACTTTTAGAATAAATGTACATTTACTACGAGAATGGTATTGACTTTGCTTCTAGAAAATTATTAATAACAAAGTTACTCGTAAGCGCAAATAATAAAACCGTAAGACAAGGAGTTAAAATTAATTAAGTGTACAAATATTTGTTCAATTCCTTTTTACGTATATTTATTTGTTTCATGATTCTGTGATAACTTTATTTTCTTTTGAAGTAAAATTCACAGTTTGGTACGTAATTTGGCCAAGTTAATGTAACAGCCTTCCGAGAAAAAATTTTTGTATCATAGTACCTTCGAATCGGCATAAGAAAAATATCTTGAGGTTCTTGGAAAGTTAGGTCCTCACTTTTCCAACATACCAGAATTTCGGCTACCGCAGATATATGTATACTTACTACATCGTAGATGCAAGCAATATAACTAAACTGAGAATGTTTATGCAACTACAGATTTTTGGAGAGTAATTCATAAAGATTCGACTCAAATAGCAACTTCTCTGCTTTATTAAAGTTTGTATGAGGTTCGACCGAAGCAAACAACTGGATGAATTTTATTAACCCTTAAAATGCATGATTTTTCCAAATACAGTAAAATATTTTGAAATTGCCAATATTTGTGCCACGGAACCATGAAATAATAATTTCAAAAATCCATCTCATCTTTTGCATTGCTTCATTTGAAAACAGGGTCTGTTGCCAAATGGCTATACCATATGTAGAACATAGAAAAAATCGCAAACTAATTATTATGAAAATGTCTGAAACAATTCTATTTCTGTTTAAACGTAGTGCAACTTCACACTTTTCGTATTTTGTATGTGTAAAGCCTCTGCACGTGAGTATTTTAGACCTCATTATTAAATGTCGGATTGTAGGCCAATGTCCAGTTTGGTCTTGCTATATTTTTTGTAACTGTCTCTTTGTGGAAAGACGCTCCATCTATTCGCTTATGCTGATACTTTATACTTTGATAGTACACATAGTATATACAGGGTCAGGTTTTCATGATTTTTCAAGGTAACCTTCAATTTTTTGCAAATACACCTATAATTTTTTTTCATCTAACACATGTTATGTTATGATATTTACCGAATTCGTCTTGAAGTCCTCTAACAGATAGGCATAAAAAAATTATAGGTGTATTTGCAAAAAATTGAAGGTGACCTTGAAAAATCATGAAAAAAAAGAGGTGACAAAAAATTTACTATAATCACGTTAAAGCTCTCTCGAAACCGTGCTATACCTGATAACAACATTTTCGATCGGACTGCTAATAACAGAATAATCTCTACTGATCACGATTCGTGGTTCACCCTGTATATATTTGGTCGTTAAGTATGAAACTTGAAAAATATTAAAACACGAGCGTTTACATTTATTATTTCTAGTTTGCCGCGAAATTTCAGTATCAGGTTAGGTTAATTTGACAGATGAGTCTCCACTCCTCATAAGTCACATGTGTTTGTTAAAATATCTTTAGTAGTTTTATAGGTTGATTCGTTTTTGTGGAACTACGGAAATGTCGAAAATTCGTATGGTTTATGAATATGAGTTTTGCCGTGGAACCACAGTGTCGGTGACAGCCCGTAATGTCGACGTTTTGTTCCGTGAAGGATCCAGTACTAAAGCCACGGCGAGTAATTGTTTCACAAAATTCAAACATGGGAATTTCAACCTCACCAATGGTCACTTGGAAGACCAGAATCAAAGGTGGATAATGATCACCTGAGGCGCACTAGAGTTCGATCCATCTTAATGTACGCGAGAATTGGCATCGACATTCAGTGCCTCCATACCCACCATACTAGCAGATTTGGCTCAAATCAGTGAACTAAAGATGTTATATACTATTTGTCAAGTTTCATATTTAATGGCCCAATACACTCAAATGCATCATGCAATGTATGAAATATACAGTAAATCCTCGATGGTCGTTCGAAGGCTCCTCGGCACTGAACATAAAATATTTCATAAAAAATTGCCACATGCGGCTGGAACAAATATCACTGGCTTCAGAATTTCAAGCCCTACCACTGTGATAAACATCATTAAAAAGTCAACGTTACATCTGAGGATCTCTGCTTGTCGGTGCCGAGGAGCCTTTGAACACTCATCGAGAATTTACTGTATTCTAGACATGTTAAATGGCAACACTATGCATTTAAGGGTTAAACATTTAACTGCACCTAGTTCCAGACAGTCGTCCATATGGATGAAATTCGCACTCAAATTCACAGTCTAATTATACCACGTGGTACGAACGCACAGTACGCCCGTATTTCGCCAGGTATTCCCAATGTGGACGGACAAAGGACGTGGTCTCGCTGTTCCACGGTGGAACCAGAAACTAATCGTCCGCTTCACTGTTAACAGACGTTACCCCGCGAATTTCTCGCCTTATCGCACGACAAAAGCTTCTCAGTCGCGAAGCCTCTCGCCTCGCACAATCTGACGTCGCGTGAATTTCACTCGAAACGAGGATACGGAAACGCCGATGCGAAACGGGGCCTTCCTGAGCTGTCCGTGAGTGTATGTAAAGCGGTCGTTCCGTTTGACTAGGACGTTTTCAGATAGACTACGACGGGGGATCGGTGGCGATGAACTATTTCGATTTTCCCGCAGTGTTCGACGGCTCACCGCTCTGCCGTGACGTCCCCGTTACGATTGTAACGAACCCGGGACGAAGTTCCACGGTAGGTGTAACCGGGATTGCGTTTAACCGCAAGGAGCCAACGAAACGAGATCCGAAAGAACGCGCAGTACGGTGTGCCCCGACGAAGGAAGTAGGTCGAACAAGCGCAAGCCCTACGCGTGACCGTCCAGACGAGCTTTATTTATGCATACCTTCGTTAACCCAGTATCGCAATAACGCGATTCATTGTACGCGAGGAAGAGCGTGGTTTTAATTACGACGGAGTTGGTAGTTAAAGAGACGATCGAGGATGCGTCGATGTAACACGCGATTGTTTCGACGTGGAAATGTGGGAAAATATTAGAAGAGCTATGTTGATTATAATATAATGGCGGTATAATGAGGAGATACTGTTTATAATGTAAATATAGGAGCATAGTGAGTTAATTTGGGGCACTGGGGAAATTGGGTCAGTGGGTAGAATTTGAGGAACGGTGTGGAGTGTAAATGGCACTGCCCTGTTTTCTGATATTTCGAAGTTTGAAGGATCAGAGTGCAAGTACAGTAGGTGAAATACGTATTGTGCGTACAATCATTTTTCGAGAATTACGTGGATTCTAGATGGTAGATTGTACAGGGTATTAAGAAAAGGTTGTGCACGACTTTAAGGATACGTGGACAATATCTAGTAGATGCGATTCTAGAACTCATTTTTTTTTGTAGTTAGAAGGTATTTATGGAGTTATTTATGGAGAAGGTATTTATGGAGAAATTAAAACAACGAAGAGAAAGCTGTTGTCAAGGAATAAAACAGTGGTCTGAGATTTTCAAACGTTTCTAATAATGTCTCAAAACACCTCTTCAAATACTCATGTATGTACTGAACGGCGGACGTTTCGAACATTTTCTGTAGAAATTTGTAACATTCCGTCAAACAAAGTTTTTTGCAACTCCGAGAAGTATGATTTTTGGACATATTTATATTTATAAAATATGCTTTGTTTATTTTAATGACTACTACTTAACCCAGACCTTAAAGTTCGATTCCAACCTTAACTTTTAATCCTAACCATTAGATTATACGAATCTGATCTAAAAATTTCTTCTTAAAAGCAAACAAAAATTTCGGTTCACCCGAATATAATAATACGAATTTAAAAATGCGCTGTAAAATACATACCATAAAATATTGCTTTTTTCATCACATGAAAACATGTTATGCAACTGTTACGATCTAACACAGGTAGCCAAAGGGCGCAATGATCATCGCATATATGGGCCGTCAATATACTGAGTTAATTGCCATAAACAGGGATTCTTGAAGAGATTCCTAGAATCCACTCTATAAAAGTACCCCACATTAATATTAATACCTATTACATAGTACATTTAAGAGTAACTAGGTGTTTACTATACCTACACATAAAAACATAGAGGGCCCGACATTTGAACAAGGACTACGACTTCTATAGCTTGGTCAAAAGGACCCTGCATCCGTTATACAAGGCTTAACTTATCAAACGACCATTGACGAATCGCGAGTGTATCGTAAGTCCCAACAACAAGTACCCTAACATTTACGACCTACAGCGAACCAGGTCTCATCACGTCTGTACACCAGAAATCCAACCGATAATAACAGATTAATAAAGAAGTTCGTAGCCCGTCCTTGAAACCGATATCCGATCGTCAATACTCAATCAGCCGTCTCAATAGCCGCCGGTTCGGTATCCGAACTATTCAAAGTCCCAGAGAAGGGGCGCGTTAAAGTTCGACGAAAGCTAATCCGTCCGTCCGCAACGGGCATCCCTCCTGAACGTTCGTGAACTCCTGGACGAAGTTTAGACTCCGAGTGACCCTATAGAGTACGAAACCGCGCGGCGGCATCGTTTCGCCGTCCAGCTTCGTTCTTCGTCGCCCTGGTCCATTCCCCATCTGGTCGTGTTTCGCGTCCAGTTCTGGTCTCTGATCGCCGAGAGAAGCCTGGTCCCCGTAAGTGGGACGGTCACCTGAATACTTTGCGGCAATCAAGACTCGCTCTCCAGCCGCGGGACACGCGACAGAAAGAGAGGCAGACGAGACCGGGTCGAGAGCCGGCTCCGAAGACGACCAAGACGTATGGCGAGCTCGGGAGAAAGACGGGGACACACGGGGACGGAGAGAGATGTTCGCTGGTGCTACTGTCCGTCAATGTTCAGTCGTCGCCCGGGGTTCGCGGTGTGTCTGTGCCGAGAGGGACGTTTCCACGGATTTTCCGCGACCCTCGGTCCAGTTTTGACGGGGAGGAAAGGGATTCCTTGGATCTATCGAGCCGGGACTATGATCGGGCTGAGAGCTACGCGACCTGGAGCTCTGCGGTTCTTGCATTGCGGAAGGGACTTCTGTCGAGTTTGCAGGTACATACAGTGTCTGGCACAAATATACCAACCCCATAAAATTTGAATGATTCGATGGTTTGGAAGTAAATTATGCTATAATATTAATTTCCACTGTTAGATAGGGTCATAACAAGAAACATTAAAGAAACAGTCCCATGGATTTATTGAAATTATTATATTAAATTAAAAATATAACAAAAATGCTACTGAATTTTTGTTTTATAAATATACTTACTATAATGAAAACCTATTTTATTTTAATTATTATCTACGGATAAAGATATGTAATAGTTTATTACATTTCCGCCTCTACGAATTAAGGCAAAAACTCGATTTTCCATACTGGAAGTGAGATGTTTTATTATTTTTTTGTTAATATTATTCCAGGCTTCAATAATTGCGTCCTTTAGTTGTCCAAGCTTATGATATTTCTGATTTATTGAATAAATCTGTCGAACTAATATACCCCACAAATTTTCGATGGGATTTACATCAGGAGAGCGTGCAGGCCACTCCAAAAGTGGAACATTATTGTCCGAAAACCAGCGTAAGGTGTGGGCCGACTTATGCACAGGTGCATTATCTTGCATAAAAACTAAATTCTGAACACTCTTTTCAGCCCAAAAGGGTTTCAAATCATTTTCTAACATGTTAGTATAATAAATACTGTTCATTTTGCTTGAAATGAAAGTAAAACTTTTGCCGGCAGCCGAAAAGCTCCCCCAAATCATAACGGAACCGCCTCCAAAATTACGTTTAGAAAAATAGTTTGGTTCTTTCCTCAGATCGTGCCAGTAGCAATTGTGCTCGTCGGGAGCGTCTAAGTTAAATTTTTTTTCATCGCTAAAAACTACCTACAAAACAAATTATTATTAAGAAATGCATTACACACTTTGGGGATAAAATTAATAATATTCAACTGTTTTTCAATCTCTGCTCATATTTTCTTTAGGAAATGCGAATCTTCTTTCTTTATCGGCGATCTTTAATTGTGGTGTCGATTTCATTTTCAATGTAACAATGTTCGGTGATCTTAAAATGCTTCGATAAATTGTACTTTTCGATACGTTTAAATTGCATGCGTTTTTAATCTCGGTCAACGACTTCAAAGAATTGGATGTTACTCTGAGTATTTGTCACTCATCTCGAGGAGACAATAATTTTGGTCGACCTATCCGTTTATTTTTCCCATGATTACGTCTACTCGTGATGTAATTTGCAACTGCACTCTTTGAACGGTTAATAATTTTTGCAATGTACCCGTATCCTTTGCCTTCAATGCAAAAAGCATCAATTATTCCCTTTTCTTTATCGGAAAGATGCTTCCCACAAGGCATTTTCTCTTTTGAACTTCAATTCTAACCTATAATGGCGCCAAACGAAAAAATTGGGAATTACAGTGCCGGCAACCTAAGCAAAAATTAATAGAGGTTGGTATATTAATAAAATGGTTGAAACCAAGTACTTTTTTTTTTTTTTTTAATTAATTCGATTATATGCATTAAATTAAAGTATTACAATTGCCTTTTTTATTTACTAAAACTGTATCATATATTAACCTAAAACAGCACATTAACATAATCTTTTCCTAAATTGTCAAAACATTCGAACATCGGTGGGTTGGTATATTTGTGACAGGCACTGAAGCTTCGGGATAGATCCCTTTTGGAGACGTATCGATAAAGTCTTGCTGATTTTGTATGGTGTGCGTTTTCGAATGTTTACGTAGGGTGGATTCTGTGGGGATGTGATGGCATTGTAGTTTCACATCATGTAGTTCTGTTTGCAATACTACAAATAAATGGTTAGACTTTGTAAGTTAGATCTATTTATGAACCAACTTGGTTGTTCTTAGTGAATGTGTCTATCACTCTCTGTAAGAAGTATTAGATAAAAGGTTAGAGACTTTGATGGCGCGTATCACTTACTGAAATGAAAAACATATTTCTTATCCATATCTCTGCTAGGACTAATACTTTTAGCTGTAATTCGTAAAGATTTTTATTTAACATGGGTAAAGAGATGTAGCTAACTGAAAGCTAACCGTCATTTATGTACGGAAGGTGAAGTAATATTACGAATCTTACAAATTATCGGTTGTTTCTGCACATTCGAGACTTTTATAAACTAATTTATAGTAAGAGAAATTAAACACAATGTTGGGTTCCCTCTGCGGGGTTTCACTATGATAGTAGGGAACACTTAATTACAGTTTTTAAACAGGGCTTTTGCAAAATCTGGTTTGTTATTAATGCTTCAATGTCGCAGTGTACATAATACAAACAATAAAGTAAAAATCTGTAAAGAGTATGTAAGTATTTGTCTTCTGAATAACTTATAATATCATATATAAATGAATAGGAATAATCATACATTATATAAAATGAAAAAAATGTTGCAGTGTAACCGTTCGGAGACTAACTCTTTTATTCAAAAGTAAATTGAAAGTCTACAATAAAATTTTTTGGAAATACCCTTTGAAAATTGTTAGCTCTGTTTTCGAGAAATGTGATCTTGAAAATTTGTCGTACTGAATAAGTATATTAAAACACTTTGTACCAATTTGTGACACTGAATATGTAGTATTCGTCCGACGTATCTGTTCATTACTTGTCATTTCTAGTTACAAAAAACATGAATGCCTACGTACCAGATAAATTTCCAAAATGATGTTCTCATGAAGAAAGTTCTGGGTAACAAAAATTTATTCTGCATATTCGACCTATTTTTTCATAGCGAATTACCTAGCGTTTGGTTGTGGCTTAGTTTCGTCTCCGTCCTACATACACATTTAACTGTGTGAATCTCTACACAACACTTTAAACATTTATTGAGTGCAGATTCGTTATGCTTACTGGCGGAATCTGCAAAACGATTGTGAAAAGTGCTTCTATTAGAGAGATTGAATCATACAGTCGAACGACGTGGGTACGAATTAAGTTGTTTCGGAATTGCGTCGTTTTGACGTACAATGTTCCAGCGGATCAGAGCCGGTCTCATGGGAGGAGGAAACCGCAAAAGGAGGCAAAGACTGCACGATGGTTTTGCGGCATGGAGCCGCCAGCAAAAAGTATAGCTTTCGAGTTCATTCAATTGTAAAGATTGTTGAAGATCAAACATTGTAGGATTTGAAAGAATTTCAATAATTGCGTCGGGAAATACAAGTATAAGTGAATTTAGAAATGAAATAGGATTTATCTTGGATTTATTCGCAGTGAATAATGCTCGTATTTATTAAATTCAATTTAAAATTTTTACCATATATGTACATTCATATTAAAAGCCTGAAGACAAATAATTGTTGCAATATTTTACTTCAATTCAATCATAGACGTTTTTTTGTGATACCCAGACTGCGAACGTTTACGTAAATTCAAGTATTTCTAGATTAATTAACAAATACCTGCATGGAATGGGCAATTAACTGTCCTAGGACAGGCTTAAGTAAGTGAGAAATGCAATGAAAAAATTCAAATTTTAATATCATTAGAATTTTCTTTAATAACGAAGATTATTTGAGATAAGTACACTGTGTAGAATTAGGTTCTATTACAGAGTTCTATTACAAACACAACTGTTTAAAATTTGTTTGTTTATTTATTTAAACAGTACATTTAACAATTCTATTGCTCAATTTTGTATACCATAAACAGCTATTCAATTTTCATTTTAACCATTTTCATTACCTTTATCTGCCATTGTTTTTAAGATGTGAAAGAAAATAGAAGAGCACATTAACCTTTAACACTTTGACGAATTTCAATGAACAGTTATACGAAATAATTGTGCAGGCGCAGAGTTAATCTGCTGAAATGAAGAAACCATTAATACGTTGACTACCACAGTAAAAAAGTCTGTACATAGGCAGACACTATTTATTTCGTTTTTTAAGTCATAAACCGTCGAAAATATATGGGTATAGCTAATAGATGCAGTCAATTTTGTTTTAAATTATACTGCAATAATAATTTTACGCAAAAATTTTGTAAAGTTATTTAAATAATCCAGCCTTTCTGCAATGTACGTATCACCCATACTTGTGCTTTACCATTACCACTGCTTTCACCCTACAGAACCAACAAGTAATAAATAAAAAAATTGCGTGTTACTTCTATTCAAGCATAAACTTTCAGTATTTGAAAAAAAAAATGTAATTATTTTGGTTACCGCAGTTCCCTTGTTAAAGTTTCTCCAATTGGAAACATCGCGCGCGATTCGAACTATATACAGTAGCCGAAATAATGATAGGTTCATAACTCGAACTAGCATGTTTACTGTTGTCATTCTTATCTGCTTCGTGCAACACCTCCTGTGGTGTTTATTTATGTTTTGAATAGACGTGTTCTAAATACTATAGCAACATTTAGTTTAGTTTCGACAGCGCAAGTGTTTAGACGTAATTGATTATGAAATTTGCTGAAAATTATTCTAGTAATAGAGCGAAATAATCTTAGGTTCACAATCATTTATTTAAGAAATACTTTAGTTACTACATATTTTCAAGAAATTTTATAAGGTAAGTACAAAATTCTTTCATGTTTGTATATTTTAATATAAATTATAATATAAATTATAGTTATTTAACGCTGTTAAAAATGTTTATTTATTTAAAGGGTAATGGATCGTAGTAAGCCATTAAATGACCACGAAAAGGGATTAATCATTGCGTTCAAGGACATAAATTTATCAAACACCAAAATCGCAGAAAAAATTCATAGATATTCAAATGTTGTTAATCATTTTTTGCAATTAGATAATAAATATGAGACAAAAACGTCTATAGGCCGTCCAAAGAAATTGAGTCAAAGGGATAGAGGAAAAATCTTTCATGAAGCTAGAAAAAATAAATTGAACGCTTCTCAAATCAAAGCAAAATTAAATATACCAGTTGTTGTACGACGTGTGCAACAAGTTTTGAAAACGAGTAACACGCTTTGATACCGAAAGAGAGCGAAAAAGTTCCCTCTAACCAAGCTTCACAAACATGAAAGATTGAAATTTACACAAGATCGTATGTCATGGACGGAAGAATGGAAAACTGTGATTTTCTCAGACGAAAAAAAATTTAATTTAGACGGTCCGGACGGTTTTCAATATTACTGGCATGATTTACGTGATCAGAGAGAGATAAGAATGAGTAGAAATTATGGAGGAGGTACCGTGATGATTTGGGCAGCTTTCGGCTACAACGGTAAAACTCCGATCATGTGGTTTCCACCAAGGGCCAATGGGGGAAAGTACCAAGAACTGTTAGAATATGCGTTAGACAAATACGGTGACAGAATTGGTGGTCTAAATTTCATCTTCCAACGCGATAATGCACCAATTCATCGTGCAAGAGCAATTAATGCATATTTTCAGATGGCAGAAATTGAGGTTTTGCCTTGGCCATCGAGAAGTCAGGACCTCAACCCCATTGAAAATCTATGGGGCATTTTATCAAGAAATGTGTACAGCAATGGCAAACAATACGCAACGGTTAATGAATTAAAAAATGACATCAAAGAGACGTGGTCTCAGATCGGATCAGAGACGTTAGAGAAATTAATAGACACAATGCCACAAAGGATATTTGAGGTCATAAAAAACAACGGAAGACCAACTAAATACTATATTCTCTGAATAATTAATTAATTTGTAATTACATTTGTAATATTTTTTTAAGTTCAACTAGAAAATGATTCAGTGAACCTATATTTATTTCGCACAAAAATTTCAAATTTTTGTAATATTGATTAATAAACGTATTAATAAAAATTATATTATTCAAATACATTATGTATTCTACTAATCACATTGTAACGAATCACTTACTAATAACAAAAAATAGAAATGTTACGTAAAACACACTGTTACATCATAAAAATGATATGAACCTATCATTATTTCGGGTACTAGTTATTTGATATACCTATCACACTTCTATATTCTATAAATACGTAAAAGTTCATCGTCCAATAAACACGATATCACCTTCTAACCAGATCGCGCGAGTACTTGTTCACCACCGAACCAGATGTCTCGATCGATTACTGTCCGCAAGTGTTGGAAAGGGGCTGCGAATCGATCGTGACAGGCGCGTCAGGAATGTTTCAGACGATAAACGTTTCGAATTCGGCTGGTCTAGCCTTGGCTTAAACGGGGCTGGCGTAACCGGCTATTAAAGCTCGCGCTTTGGCGCACGCTTCGCTCTGGAAGAAGACGTAAGAGTCGGATGATCGATCGCGAAATGGCGTGTTCTCCCGGATACCTCGACCGGGACGGTGGCCGAACGGACCGTTTTCACGAGGGGAAGGGCAGACGAAGGAGGGAGGGACAACGATAGACGTAATCGGGATCGGGACTAGAAATAATTAGCTCGACCATCATTAGAGAAAGATTTATAGAGGCGAGGGAAACTTCGGGTTTCTTTCCTCGGTGCAACGTCTTCGGCGAACAACCCCCGGTGCTGGAACTCCGGAAGAGAGATGCAGCTCCGGCGATTTATTTATAAAAATTGTTTTACAAGCCCTGATTGATTACCCGGCGGCTACGCGGGCGTCGATCACTCGGAATGGAAACGGAGAACGTAATTGATGTAGCGGATTCTTTGTTAAGTAATTTTCTGTTGCAGCGATTGCTTTTCTTGTTGCTGTACAGTGGATAGATTATTATTGGCTAATGGGGTGCGTTTAGTAACAGTGAAATATGCTCGTGTAGATTGTTTACATTAATTCGCAGTGGTCTTCTGAAGTCTGTACGAAACAGATGACTTGCAAAACTGAAAAATAGACGATGCTTCAGCGTAGAAGCATGAAAAATCGATTTGTAAAATTTGTCGAATATGCAGGCAGTAGAGTGCCTCTTAACTTAGAAATACTCGTTCGTAAAAGTACACTTGTAATAGCCGAAAATAAATAATTGTATGGATAGAGGCAGAGTAAATAACTCACCGAGAAAGATGTTGGTACTTTGAAAGTGGTTGACGTCGAATTTTGAAAAGGAAAAAAGTTTAAGCTAGTTTCCTTTATAATATCCGTATAAATAGATTTTTATGCAAAATGACATTTTCTGAAGCAATTCATAAAGACAAGAAAAATATAAAAATTTCTTTCCTCTCTTTATTGGTATTAATTACCTTATTGGGTTCAGAATAAAATAAGAATTTGTTTTTTTTTGCCTTTATTGTACTTCACAGAGCTTTATAACCTATAAATGTATTAAATCCGCAGTCTGCTTATGAATTAGTCAATAAAACTTGGGCTGTTAAACGAGCTTCAGTAGTAGGATAATATGCGAAACTTCTAAGAAAAAGTGAACTTTTGTTATTTAGAAAAAACGGCTCAAATCTACACATACCGTGATAGAGAAGTATCATACATGTAATCCCTATTCTTGTTCTCTGTACTATTATTGTTCATTCGTAACAAATTCATCTAAATTTCAAAATAAAACTCATAGCTTGGTACCAAGTTTAGTTAAATAAACGTCTGACAGCCAACTGTGAACAAATTTCTGTGTCATTGCAAGTGTACACTCACTAAAGAAACATAATTCCTTCGTACAATCAGATCAGTGACTTGTACGACCTTAAATTAAAGTTACACGTGGAACGAGGATAGCTAGACGGTCGAAAACCAACCCGTAAAAAGCAATTTAATAGCTTCCGGCGGAGTGGCAAACATATGCAGAATCGCCCGTTGAAAGCCCCAAGATTATTTTCCCCGATCGGTGCTTGACGGAGTTCAATCGGGACTCCGATAATCCCGATCCCCTTGATCCGGGGGCATCATCCATCATTCGTTCCGCGGCTACCGTCCGCTTTATGCTCGTCGATCACGGGAACGCATAAACTCGCACCATCGAATTACATATTTACGACCTTAAACCGAACGAGCAGTACCTGCGGATCAGAGTGCAAAGATCGAGAACGAGGATTCTCTGTGAATCTGCTTTTGGAGATAACGATGCGTTGGTGCACGTGTGAACGCAAACTCCAACGAAAGACAATCTACATGATTGGAATCTTCGGTGGATGCTACCAAATAATGTTGCTATGTGAAAAGAACAAAAGCTGACACAGTGTCAGTAGATCCTTGAAGTATGAATTACGTTGTTGGTGGATTCTGTGACGAATATCTGAATTTGATCTATTATCGTGGCTCCTTATCTTGATCTTTTATCAGGGATTTAATGCAACGTGAGTAAAACATTTAGAAAAATAAATGGAGAAATAGTTCCTTGATTGGAGGTAATTATTGTTGACATTGGTTTGTATTAAACCATTCCTCAAGCTTGGGGAGTTTCTCAGAGTTAAAATTAAACGAATATAATTGGCTATGGTTATTGTATATCTGCTTGGTGTATGTAGGGTGAAATATTTAAACAGAAACATGTAGTATGTTACTGTTTACATAGAGGACATATGATGTGTTACTCTTGGATATCAGTGAATCTTTGTAAGAACATAAAAAATAGGAAATAGTTGGCCCCTGTTCTTGTATTTCCGCAGTTTTCCAGTCGTTTACCAAATATTCGACAGTAAAGTTGTACGAAATAACTGTTTAGGGCAGATTTGAACTGCTAAAATGGGTAAACCAGTTAATGAACGACAAAATCCCTTTAAAATCATTCTTTTTTAACTGAAATCGTATACTTTATAATCAGAATTTTGTGAATTTTTTTATTGGCCTTTTTATTCTCTTGGCCAGAGATTAACATTTATAGCATACGTGATTCTTCAAAATGCAGTATAGTAAAAGCTTTAATAAAATGTACCACGACTTTTCTTTATTTCGTAGTCTGACCGATTCCTTAATGGAGTAAAAAGAGATATCTGTTTGATCACATTTTCTGTTACGACCTCAAGCAGGTAGGCAATGGTCGCAGCGATTGAGTCCTCAATACGGTGGATAAACCGTCATAAAGAGGATTCTTGGACAGCTACACATCACGTGCAAAGTATTCGCTGTCCTTAAGAACAGTTCTTATTGTATTTCGACCCTGACTTCCAGGAATCTCAGAAACAATACATACACCAACCCCTACTCCTTCCACCTCATACTGCCACATCTTCCACATAATACACCAACCAAAATTCTGTATTTCCCACCAATCACAAGTCCATCCCTATCAACAAGCGACTACGGATACAAGCACCAGACAGAATACATTCAACCGTCAACGAGAACACATCTATCAGTCAGACCAAACACAACTATTTAGTACACACGTACACATATATCACATTCTGTTACGGTTACTAAAGTTTAAGTGCGTTGAAAGTCGTGAGTTAAGTGACTTGTAATTATGTCAAATGATTGAAAATCACATCTATCAACATCCATAGCTACACCATGACACCATGCGCTAAGGAGTTACGCGATATTAATTCACCAACGGGCAGTGGTAAATCGCGAGCTTATCGTGAGTACGCCGCCACACTTTCTGTAAACCTTTTTTCCCTTTATTAACTGCTTAACCCTATAACGCCTCAATTTTTATTTTTATTTTTTTTTAAGAGAAAAACTTTTCTTAATTTATAAACATATAAATTGTAAAAACACATCTAGAAATGTCAGATTTCTTTTTTTTTTTGATACGTTACGAAATCGTCACATTCATCCTTTTCTTTTTTACGGGCGGAGACGGCCAATGCGGGATTTCGCTTAACCCTATAACGCCTCAATTTTTATTTTCATTTTTTTTTTAAGAGAAAAACTTTTTATTCTGAACTTATATACATATAAATTGTAAAACGCATCTAGAAATATCAGATTTCCTTTTTTTTTTTTGATACGTTAGGAAATCGTCACATTCATCCCTTTTTTTTTACGGGCGGAGACGGCCGATGCGGGATTTCACCACGCTAAAAAACCCCCGGTGACCCTCTCGGGCGTGAGGACTAGTCACATTCATGCTTAAATTAACTCCTTGTATGTATTAAATACATTAAAATTAAACGTTATGAAAACATCACTCTCGGCGTTACAGGGTTAAGTACAGTCTATCAAATTGGCGGTTTCCATTTGGCTTGAAGGTGAATACACTCACTAGTGTAAGTGTCACAGTGTCATTACCAGCTTGTGTCGCTAAGTCTGAAAGGTAGTTGCAGGAAGTGGTGTCTCCTTAGCCTTTGTTGTTCCTCGAAGGTGTCCAGGAGATTTACCGTGAGCCTGTTGGGATGAGTCTGTACCCGCGGTTGATATCTTTTTCTGTAAACTAATCCAGAAAAACTTATACATATTCGCACAAATATCTCCAATCTAGTGACAGGAAATTCTATAATTTTGTTACCGCAGAAGATTTAACAGTGATCATCGAAGAATTGACTCTGAACATGAAATTGACTGACAAAAACTTCTTTATTGTCATAAAAGCCTAACAATCATAGTCACTGAAATGTTTTCAAAAGCATTCCAACGGGAGTTACGATTTCACGATGTCTCTGTGCGTTTCTCGTCGTTTCCTCGTCAAATTCACTCCTCCGTGGAGCATTTTCGACAGTTTCCCCGTCTCTGTAACTTTTTCTATGAGTTTTCACAGAGCAATCCAGAACGCGTCGTGTACGACGAGCCGAAAGTCGATTAGCATCCTCGGTATGTATCGACTATCGATGGAAAATAATTATCGGTGTTTCAGCCGCGACGCTGTTTTACGTATCAGGGGGCACCGGGATCCGCGGGTCGGTTATTAACGGTTAACTTCATTGTCAATAACGTAACGGGGCAGCGGAGGGTAAATGTTTGAGGAAACCGGCGAATTTCCTCGAGAGCGACGACAGCAAACGAACCGTCGAACGGACTGTGGCCTGTACATAGAATGGCCGGGTGGTGACGTCGTTCCGAGACGATAGGAATTAAATGGGGTATGAAGCCGGGGCTGAAAATAGGGAAATACTGGGATGGATTGTCGATAGAATGATAACGGGCGGGTCATAACGACCGACGGTCTCTAATGTCGTTGATTACAGGGTGATTCTTGAATAAATGGCTATTTTAATGGATGAATATAGGGAACGAGAAATGGAAAAAGAATGCAAAATCTAATGAGGACGAGTTTTATGATCTGAACGTGTATAAAGTGAATAAAAAATATATTTACTGTAGGTAAAGGTGAGACAGTGTGAATCGCAAATTGTAGGTTAATGGTTATTTATTTAAGAACGACTGACTCGACAAAGGGACGGTCATCGATGCAACAAAGAACGAATACGGCGTTCGGTTTTCGAGCGATGACAACAAAACTGTTAACGGCCGTCTTCCACAACAAAGTATTGCATAGCGCACTGTTTCGTTAAGGAGAAATATCGTATCGTCTACATTACATACATCCACCATTTAAAACTAATTTTATAGTTTATTAGATTATGTTATGAAGCGCCGTTAGTTTACTTTATCTTAACCGTGGTCAACTTTTAAACGATGTACCTTTTTTTACCATTTTATGCATGTTCATACTGTTCAATGTATTTATTATGGAAAAGATGAGTTTACAAATACACTTTTGTATCCATTGTCAGTGAACAATCGATTGTGTGCAGTAATGGCAGATACGACTATCTGAATCTCGGTATAGTAAAAGGATTAGTAAATTTTAACGAGGTTTTCTATTACTTGAAACAGGATCGAATCCTTTGTAAGGTAAAATAATTACTATTTGATTACTGTTTCTGTTTACTCCATATGAATCAATATGTATAAGAATATGCAAGTAGTCACATACAGTTTCAGTCAATTGCTACAATGTATAAATATACATTCTGTATAAAGTATGTTATAAAGAATTGATTAAAAAGATAACGAACTAAAATTTCAGATGTTTTGAGTATCATAATCATGTCTACACAGCCAATGACTGAGAATTTATGTGCACATATTTAAAAACCGAAAAAAAATACAAATAAATACCGAATTTATTTTATTCACCTGTCAAGTGAACCTGTTAGATTCTTCAATAGTGTCTGTTCAATGTTGCAAGAAAATTCTCTTAGTCTATTCTTCTTCGCTTACTATTACGTAGAAACTGTGAGTTCTTTAAATTAAATTCGATTTAAGTAGAAATAGTAGTAGGTTTATCGAGAAGTAATATACTGTTTTCTATAATTATTATGCGATATATTTTAAATTAAATATATTCTTCTGCCCCTTCACTGAAGAATGGTGTATGATATCGTGGAATCATTATGAATATAAATCAAACAAGTATAAGTTCTTGATTCCCATAAAAATGAATGCGATTTCGTCAATAGTGGTTGGTACATCTAAAAAGAATTCCAAGAATATACTGAACAGATTTTTATCAATCATTGACACTTTTTATGGAAATTAATTTTTCTAAATTATTTAACAGGCGTTGAAATAATGTTTAATACGTGTCAAAAGGACTTTACTTAATTGAACCTACAATCAATACAAATTTGATTTATGTCGTTTTATGGTGCAATGCCATTGGTCATATCAATTTTCCTGAATGTTTCAGTAGGTCTGTATTATTCCTCCTCGACGAAATTGAGCGAACAGTTTGAATGGCGCTGCGATTAAAATGCACCCGGCGGATTGTAAATCATCTCGGTTTTTATTGGTCAGTTTCCTTCGAGTAGCGAGATAAGGAAACCGTGGCACGCATCGTTGTAACAATTGAAATGTGCCGGATTATAAATCATCCACGCTTCGGTTTTTAACTTATCAGGGAAAGAACACGTTGCGGAGAGAGGCGTGACCCACCGCCGCTTCACGCAGCAGGAAGGCATGCATCTCGTCGCTCCTACTATCAGTGAAAGTTCGCGGCAATCTTATCGGTCTTCTTTTGTACCTCCATTTTTATTCTCTGTTACGTTGCTTTTACGTGTTAACTTCATTAAGAAAGAAATATTTAAAGGAATAGTGCCATGTTTTGATTTTGTTGCTTCCCATGAAAATGCAATTACTTACAGAATACTGTAGGTATGACATGTTTTATATATTTATTGAGTTAAATTATAAATAATTTCCAGCGTGGGCCCCAAAAAATTATTAAACATTTATGAAATAAGAAGAATAATGAGAAAACTGAAACTGAATAACGATTACTGTGTAAGTTTAATAATGATTTAGAAGATGTAATATACTAATATTAGTAAACTCCTCGAAACAATTAGAGGGTCATATATTGTAATCACTGTGTCCGTATATCTGGGACAACATTGCTGGAAATTTTTTTTGTAGCAGTATTTCTTTCAGATTTTTCGGTTGGTTTGTGTTAAGGGGTCATGCTCAGTCAGGAGGCCGAAAAAAGAGTGGTCTTTGGGAATTTTTTTCTCAAAAACTATAAGACCGTTTTCAAAAAATGTGTTTGTGTTTCAAAGATTGCAGTTTCTAGATTATAAGGTAATTTTTTTATTTAAAAATGTTAGTAAATAAATGGTAAGCGATCTCCCGGATGTCTCTTCACAAAAAGTGGTCTGCCGTGATCACTGTAACTTCCTAACGGTTCATCTGAAATTAAAAATTCAGTAAGAATTATGTAATGGAAGGACCAAGCTTGTCCTCGAACGTGGGGTTTTTCGAAATATTGATTAGGAACAAAATGACCGACATTTTCCTGAAAAAGTGCGATTTTCACCTAAAAATCGTTTTTGGTGAATTAAAAAAAAAGTATGGAACGAACAAAAGAATCCTTCGTTCAAGGACAAGTTTTTCTGTTGTGAAATAAGGCGCAAAAGGCTTCATGTAAATCGACACAGTAGTTTTCGAGAAATATTGATCACCGATTGGAAAAATGTAGTTTCGAGAAAAACGCGTTTAAAGTCAAGCTTACACTTATATAAAATGTTCATTTTTTTACGCCTGTAACTGTGTCATTTTTAATTGGATTACCTTGAAACTTGCACAGAGTATGATCGAGATGTTGTACTTAAAGAAAATGTAGAAAGTGGTAAAAATTGATTTTTTGAAAATTTCTGACTGAGCATGACCCCTTAAGCTGCGTACTCACCAAGCGAGTGAACACGAGCGCGCGCTCGCTCGTGCTCGCAAGAGCTCGCAAGGGTTCGCTCGTGTTCAACTGAAATGCTCGCCCTACGTCCACACTGGAACGAATTCATTTCTGTTCGCAATTGATCCGAAGACTGACCGCGAGTAGATTGTGAAATAATGAATAGGCAGAAATTTCTTTGTGCAACTGCTGCTCTTATTGTGCTCAAGTTAAATGCAAAAAATAAAAACCAAGAAAACAAGATAAACGATGGTGGCAAACTTCACTATTTAAAAACAGACAACGGTATAGTGGAAGCCATTTATTAAGGTACTTGTAGGAAGAAGAAGGATATGAAATGTTCCGAAATTGCTGCAGAATGTTGACCGAAGATTTTGAATAATTTCTACAACTTGTTGAACCAAAAATAATGAAAAGTGACACAAACTATGGGAAAGATATTCTACGATTCTTGGCTACAGTGAGCCTCTATGAGTTTAACACTAGAACTTCCAAGTAAGTCAAAATGACTTGTCAATACACTCTTACAACGACGATTAAAATGTTATGACAATACATTTTCTCAGATCTTTTGCACCTTTTATTACGATATGAAAGTGAAGAAATTAGTCAATTTCTAAATTTCTAAATTTTCAAAAGTTTTTCACGTTTATCCACCCATCAAAGCAAATATGCGTTTATCGTCGGTAGTTCTAGTGTTAATTATTGTTTTCATTACACCATTCCATTATTATTTTACACGGAGTAGAACGTTTCCGGGCAGAGCAATCGAATGCAACAAATAACCGTCTACACTAGACGAGCGCAAACACGTCTTTCTTTTGATGTACCGACACAAGTCGGATCATTCAGCGAACGCGAGGGAGCGAGTATTTGCTCGCTCGCTTGGTGAGTGCGCGGCTTTACTGGACTACCTACAATAGCGACCCTCTAATTGTTTTGAGTACCGTAGTAAAATGTAATGGACCGACATAAATCTAAAATTGAAAAATGGAAATTATTTATCACTCAACTTAATATTTACTGTTTAACTCAGAAGTACCAAGTATAATTTATATTAGTATAAACCTCGATCAGATTAGAAATCCTACACAATCTATTTAAAAACACAATTTCACCAAAAAAAAACTAGTTTAATCTCTGCACAAGATCGATGAACATTGTCCTAAGATCTGTTTGTATTGTGAATTTGAATGAATAGGAAAGGCCAATCAAAGCTTCAAGCAGAAGAAATGTCGGCCAATCGGTACGCATACGGCCGGCTTAAATAGAAATCAAACGCTCTAAAGAAACGTTAAGTACCTACATATCGGTCTGGAGGATTGATTTGCAACAACGATCGGGTTTTCTGCGTGGATCGGCGCACGGTTCGATCAGTACAGAGCGACCTAACGATGGCGTCTTTACGACTTCCTGTTCAGCCGGCGCTTCTCTGTCGACACGGCAACTCGATTTTACGCGCGGCCGCCTTCGATGTCGCACGACTTCTCCGGGAACGGTATATGTATACATCTCTATTCTGGCGGATGACTCGTAAACGGACTAAGATTCTCATTCCGCGTTTCTTTCATTGTGGAAAAAACATACCATGAACGGGGTCGATCAATAATCTATTTTAGAGATTTGAATAAGGTTAAGCACCGTTTTCGTATCTTTGGGAAACATCGAATAAACCGCTCAGAGGCTTTCTTCTTCTTTAACCCCTTTGAAACGGATTTTTGTACGGATGAACTAAATAATGTAGCACACTTATTAAATAGGAAGACAAAATAAATTGGATTTTGTTTTGAAAATAGAATACTATAGGATGGTCCCATAAGTCCTTCATAATGGGATCATATTACATATGTCCAAATAGGTTTCAATGGTAACAGAAAACATTGTAATAACTGGAGAAATAGTCATTCATTGCAGTTTTTTATAAGGTGATTCATGATAATATTACTATGAATGGTAAGGTGCAAAACATTTAATGCAGAGTCCAATTCTACAACTTGAACATACAGATCCTATTCCGTTTTTCGAATACAAAGAGCAGGAACGAAAGACCGAGAACGGGAGCGGCGGGACACGACTGTAGAGAAATTATTCTGCAGGCTATCCCAGGCGTGTCCAGGCCCCGCCGTTTGGTCTCGTTTTCCCCGAGAAAATATTCATACGTGCCAGCGCGGGTAGAGGCACGCCGCTAAAAACGTTGGCAGTCACGCGAAAATATATTTCCTGGGGGGCCCCGTGTCCTACCGCTTTTCATTCAAGGCGCCCTCGACGTACTTTCACGGCGTCAAACTGGTTTCCGTCGCGCTGACACCCCATAGACGCGCGCGTGGCTCTCTCGTCTTGATTCCGTGTCTTTCCTCGAGAAGATTCGCGCATGCAGGACGAGACCCGAACTAATGGTGGTTGTTTCGTATTCTATGTTTTCGTATACAGGGTGTTCAAAAAGAAGGGGTCTAAGACTTTAGGTGCTTATAATAGTTACCGAGTGAAGTAAAAAGTGTTTAATCAATATACCTACCTATATTGATTAGACATACACCTACACTACACGCCAAATAAGACCATAACTGCGAAATGACGAATTTCGGTCTTGTTTACGCATATTCCTCTCGGTTACCTTAGTTACCAACGTCTTAAACAACTGAGCATCATTATGTCTCGTGTAGCATCATACATCGAGTGACTGTGAAGTACAAACGTGCCAATTCATAAGTATTCATGTCTTGAGAAATACTTCATTATGTCACCCGGTGTATGACAAATTCTATCGCCTATGTTACAGAGAGACCTCTGGTACTCATTCCAACTGCGCGAAACAGTTATGCTCTTATTTGGTGTTTAGTGTATATTCATTAGTACTGCTATAATAAATACTAAAATCAATCCCTTCGATGAAAAATACAGGAGTTTATTTTCACATTTGTTGCAGATATTCCTTACAGAAATGTCTCGATAAGTGTGAGTCGATTTTCTCACGATAAGTGTGAAGTCGTCACCCCTACCACTAAGGGGAAGGGGGCCGTGGAACCAGTCAAGCGTATAATTTCTTGCCCGATGCTCCGCGGCGGCTTCCCTTTCACGAGCCGCCGGCTGAACGAGGGGAGATCAAGAAAAGATTACATGCCCGGGTATCGAGTGACACAATACTAATGCAACGATGAAACTTTTTTGTTTTTGGTTCTTTGTTAACGAAACTTTTACGAGCATATTCGTGAGATTTTTCTGATTAAAATGATACCAAACACGATATAATTTGGACCATATATACTTATAATTTATCAGAAACGATAATGAACAAATATGAATTGTTAACACTTTCTACATGAGTAAATATGATCCAAATTATGTCGTGTTTGGTATCATTTTAATCAGAAAAATCTCACCAAAAAGTTTCATCGTTGCATTAGCGTTGTCACGCGAATACGCAGGAATGTAATCTTTTTTGGTTCATGAGTGGGAAGCCGTCTCGGCGCGCCGTGCAATAATGTATGCACTCAAGGGACTCGGCGGACGAAGCGGGGGAATGTACGACGATTAGTCGAAGCATTCAGTCGTCAGCGACTGCTCAGAGAGCTGTCGACGAATAAAATGTAGCTGGATCACTTCCATTCATACGTCTTATTATTATTGGCCGAAACGGTACACACAATCCAACTGTGTGGTCGGTTATAATGTAACCATTGGTCGGCGAGAGCGTCGCAGGCGGGCCCACGCAGTCGAATCGAGTGGAAAGAGATGCTTTCTCTGTCTGTTCTCTACGTCGCTTGTCCTTTTCTATGTCGGAAGACTTCATAGAGAAGCGGCCGAGGCTCGAGCTTCGAGCAAAAACTGACGAGGTGCTGATAACTGTCCCCGCGTATTTTCATGAGTGTGACTCCGCGGAACCAAGACATTCACACTTATCAAGACATTTCTGTATATCTTCCGTTCATTTCAATACAAAACTCACATCTGCGGATCATAGATGGTCATAATATTTTTAAATACTCTTCTTATATCTTGTATTGTCTGTTGTCAAACAACTTTGGAGTGATGTACCTACTTCGAAACTAATTTTTTTGTTTACATTCAGTATGCTGCGATGAGACTCACGAAGTCGTTGTAAATAGCCTTCTGACTGCGGCGCCATACGCGCATGTCAATCGCTAACAAAAGATACGCAAATAAAAAAAATCTAAATTCTACGTTAGATCAATTTAGTAAAACAGTAAGTGTGTCATAGTAAGAAAAATTTAGAGGGCGTATATATGTAGGTATACGCCTTTCGTATACAGGGTGGGGCAATAACTATTACCACCTCAGATATCTTCGAAACTATAAGGTTCACAAAAAAATTTCTTTAACCAAAATTGCACAGTACGAAGAGAGCCATCCGATGGCGCTAATAGTTTTCTTGCAGGTGGAGGTACTTTGGATATCTCAAGGTCACTTCCATATTTTTAAATGTATCAGTATGTTTTTGTTTCCGTGGAATGATAGAGCAGCTTAAAACGAGTTCAACGACCTATTATATAAGATCATAGTATGTGTTCGAAATGATGACCGTCGCTATCAATGCAACCTTGGATTCTTTTTATGACTGATTGTCGTGCAAGTCTTATAACGTCAGACCTTATTGACGCACAGTTGTTCGTACACTTTATCTTTCGATGATCCCCATAGAAAGAAATCTAGGGGTGTTAAGTCTGGTGAACGAGCTGGCCACGATACTGGACTGCCGCGTCCAGTCTACGATTTTGAAATTTTTCACTGAGTTCCCTACGTGCAATCAATGAATAATGTGCTGAGCATCCATCATGTTGATACCACATGGTTTGTCGTGTAAATAAAGGCAGTTCTTCTAGCAAAGGACCCAATGTATCCTTAATAAAATGAGCGTAGATGTTGCCATTCAAATTTCCATCGATAAAATGAGGACCAATCATTTTATCACCTGTGATACCATACCATATGTTCACAGACCATTGTCTCTGGTGTTCAACCTGTCGCCGCCAATATGGCTTTTCCGCTGCCCATAAATGCATGTCATGCAAATTAACATTCCCATGATTTGTGAATCTTGCCTCATCAGTAAATAAGACGGTATTAAGTAATAACTCATTGTTTTGGATCTGATGTTTAGCCCATTGACAAAATTCAATGCGAGTCGTGAAGTCGTTTCCCTGCAATTGTTGGCGAAGACTAACATGGTACGGATGAAATTTGTAACGGTGCAAAATTGTCTTGTTTATTAGAATAACACTGTAAGTATTAAAAACTGTAATAATAAATTGTTCAAATACAGGCATTCAGTAACTGATACACAGTAATCCATGCAAGTAACTGAATTTTCATATGCATAAGAGTACAGTAACTGACTGAAAAAATCATTTTTTTATTTTCATTACTACCGTACATTAATTATAAAACTTAATTACAAAACAAATCCCACTTATATAAAAGACATCAAAATATACTGTAAATATGTACCGAAGAGGAAAATATAAAAAAAACAGCTCTTTAATTTACCGAAAACTTTGAACTTTGTCTGAATGGGCACAGTAACTGAAAGATTTGCTCTACTATAAGCCTCTAAACTTTAGAATTTTAACTAAAGTCTTGGACTCTCGTTTTGGCACTAAAATTTAGACGATAAATTAGTAACATAAATTGTATGCACATTGAAATTTTTATATAAATTTAATTTTTGAGAATCTTCATTTTCGAGATAACGAAATTTGAAAATTCGATAAGAGCACAGGCTCTTTACGCAGTGGATGGTGTGTCTGTTCATAACGGGCTGTTTCTACTTACAATGATCTCCGACAGTTGCATGTTATCCACGTATTTTCCATTGATCATAGTGTCTCCCGATTTTGTCAAATTATTATGGGAATTGTGTAACGCTGTATTATTGTCGAGATTCATAAATATTAACACAAATAGAAGTAACATTTTCTAGAAGTATGTGTATCCTGGGATCCCCCGTTATTCTGAACTCTAGAAATACCCACGTCTAAAGGTACTATAGCAAACTAAAAAATTGGATACTGAGAACACGATATATTTACTGATCTATACTCGTCAAAGCTTTGTTATTTATCCTTATCCATTTTTTTAACAGTAATTTCGAACCCCTTCCATTCTAATAAAACTCTTCCTAATAAACTAGTAGCGAGATTTTCCCGATGAAAATGAGACCCACTTTCGCCTTATCGTTCTCCCACGATCTTATTCAAATAAAATCACCGCCGGCAAGAGGAACACTCTGTATATTTGCAGTCGCTTTCGTTCCGTTTGTTATTTTTCGAAACTTCCTCTCGATTATTCTTCTGAAAACTTCTTCGCCAGAGATTGCACTCTTCCGTGTAGCATCCGCGAGAATACTTCTGTTTTCGTAAATGCGAGAAGCTCCTTTGTTTTCGCAAAAGCCTGAAAGAAACCGGTGGCGGTCGCGCTTTTGTTTTCTCTGTTTCCCAACGATTTCGTCGTCGTAGTTTTCTTCGGAAAAATCATCGAAAAATTCGTCGGTCAGCGCGCGAGTCTGGAATTCGTAACTCGCCACGGTCTGATGAACTTTCCCGTCGCGGAGTTCGGGATAATTCGAAAGTTTTTTGCGGAAACGGAACGCGTTACAGGGGTAGAGGGAGGTGGGGACAGCTTGTTTACAGGCCAGGTCGGCGTGTTCGGTTTTTTTCGATGTTGAACCGGGAATAAAATGCAAATAACACGCCCACGCCGCGGCGAACGTCTACCTAGAAAACACCGGGGACCATAAACATCCGGCAGCCCCGACGAGATTATCGTGGATTTAGCAAACACAGACGCTTCTCCCTGGTTTTCTGTTCGACCGGCTCTTGACGAGTTTGCACTTTCATTTGGGGTTAATTTTACGTATGTATATGACGTGAAAAAAAGAAATGTTTGGACGCGTAATTAATCTCTATATTGACATTTGAATCATTTTCCGAAATGTGTATGTAAGTGTTATTTCAATAGAGCCTTCTTTATCCGAACTAATAGGGAGATATAACTTTCATTTATTTAAATCGAAGTCAGGAAAATTCACGGTTTTTTTTTAAATATTGTTGCTTCGAGGAATTTCGTCGCACGACATACTACATATTTCTCTTATTTAAACACAATAAACTATTTATGTATAAAACTTTATATAATATGATTGATCAAATAATTTGTGTCCAATTTATTTTGGCTAATATAGTAAGCTATACATTTTTGCAATAAATATTTGTTTTAATTTATTTTCATAGTAATAATAGTCAAAGAAATGTAGGTGATAACGTGTGTAATATTCGAGTGACGCAATAAATATTTCTAGTACTGTACAATTATGACAACTGTTAAGTATAAAACAGTAATTGCATTTGTGGACATGTAACACAAGATACTGTAGAAATTACGTTGTTAGTACAATAGTTTGTATGAATGAAGGTATACTTATACATGCAGAATTTGTTATTTTACATCGTAATATAATAAAACCTTCAAAACTATATCGTTTTCATATACTTTTTTCGAAGAATTATCGGTGAATCAAAGATTGCGATCGAACCCGGATAAAATAAGGATAGTTTGAACAGCTCGATGGCATAAGAATTCGCCGATTTCCACGAAATATCTCGTCGATACCTTACCGAGCAAACTCGCGGCACGGATACGAATGGCTTAACTTACGGACGAACTTCTGGAACATAACTCGCTCGTAAGACGACGAGTGAGCGCAGTTCGATAAGTTTAATACCTTCGCTTCGAAAGGGATTTCCTAGAACAGTGCGCATTCGTATTTCGCTCTTTCGATATTGCCATCTTATGGACTCGCAAGACTGGTTCTTTTGTTGCAGACCAGTATTCCGTGGTAATCGAAATCCATTGCAATCCAGCTTACTTTTGACTTTAACGAAAGTGACTTAAACGTTACAAAAAAAAAGACAAGTCTGAAATTATGCAGTGTGATCTATAAATTCGCGATAATAATTCAGAGAACGAATCTACTGACTAAAACAAGTACAAAATATTACACCTACGTAAATGTCGGTCTTATTGGATGTATGTAGTGTTTGACGATTGAGTTACAGAAGATTAAGGGATATGATTTGCATCTGTTACCTTTTTATTTATGGTCAGTATAAACTAAGTAGAAGATAAATTTAGAAATGAAAATGTGGTGATGTGTGTGTTAAGGCAAGAGTTTTTAAAAAATTGTTTAGATTTATTCTCTGAAGGAAAGCTCTTACTATCCGGATATCCGTACTCGGATCCGGGTATCCGAGTACCCGATTTCGGATCTTTTATCATGATAACTCGAATATACAGGGTGGAGCACGTAACTTCAGCTACTTCGATTACTGCGTAAACAATAATTTTAGTGAAAAATGTTTTTGATAAAAGTTGAATGGTTTTGAGCGGGACTTAATATTACATAATTAGTTTTTTTCTAAGTGGATGCGTAGATGACATATGAAGCTCAGATTTGGTTGTTTAAATGGAATTATATACTTTTTTTAGATCACTTGACAGTGCGTTATAAAAAGAATTCAGTAACTTTTAATGTATATACCATTTTACAAATAGTTTTCGAGACATTGCGCTTACGAATTTACTGATTTTCGGAAGGAAACCTGCTCGAATAGGAAGCACGTGAATGTGGATTTGTTAGCGCCTCAAGTGCCACGTAAATCAGTAAATTTGTAAGCGCAATAACTCGAAAACTATTTGAAAAAGGGCCTGTACATTAGAAATTACTGGCTTCAACTTGAAATGCACTATCATGTGATTTAACAAAAATATATATAATTCCATTTAAAAACCCAAACGTGTCCTTTATATCTCTTAAAATATCAGTATTAAAATAAATTCCTCATGGCCTGTTAAGCTGTCCTGCCTCGTTTATTTGCTTTAGTTGTACGAAAAGTTTATTTGTCGGAAAGCGACAAATAAGTTGGCTGCCTTTTCGGCAACTACAAAGTATTACGCGCTCGTTTCCGAACACCACGCGTCCAAGCTCTAAAGCCGGGTATTCACCAAGCTCGCAAGAGCTCGCAAAGGTTCGCGCGTGTTCAACTAAAATGCTCGCTCTACGTCCACACTGGAATGAATTCATTTCTGTTCGAAGAAATTTGTTTGCGCAAGTGCTGCATTTATTGTGCTCAAGTTAAGTGCAAAAAATAAAAACAAAGAAAACACGATAAACGATGGTGGCAAAGTTCACTTTTTAACCCTCCGAGCACGGTCCCTGGGTCACGCCTTCGCGAGAGCGACAGGCACACAGTGACGGAGCTGTCGCGTAAATCGCATAGCGACCGATGTTTGTTTACATGCGAACGACCGGGCCAAGACGCTGCAGAAGTATTGACTAATAAATATAATTTGTTTTATAATTCACGAGATTTTTATTCTAGTTAGTGTAATAAGAACCAGGAAAATCGAAATGTAATGTGGAACCAGCTAATCATTACATTGTATACATGGTGACGGTGGCTCGAGCTCGAGCCCGAGCAATTGCCACTGCGTAGTAATATCGGTGAGGGTCTCGAGCTCGAACCTCACCGTCGCTGTGTACTAGTAGAATATCGGTGTGGGGTCAGAAATGACATAGGGACCGGTGACCATGTTTCCGTGCTCGGAGGGTTAAAAATAGACAACGGTATAGTGGAAGCCGTTTGTTAAGGGACTTGTAGGAAGAAGAAAGATATGAAATGTTCCGAAATTTCTGCAGAATGTTGACCGAAGATTTTAAAAAATTTCTACAACTTGTTGAACCAAAAATAATGAAAAGAGACACTATATAGGACTAGAGACAACTATATAGGAAAGATATTCTACGATTCTTGGCTACAGTAGACCTCTATGAGTTTAATAATGTTTTCATTACACCATTCTATTTTTATTTCACACGGAAAAGAACGTTCCCGGGCAGAGCAATTGAGTGCAACAAATAACCGTTTACACCAGCCGAGCGCGAACACGTCTCTCTTTTGATGTACCGATACGAGTCGGATCATTCAGCGGTACACTCGCGAGCAAACTTGGCTTCCGCTAGGGAAAAAAGTGACGTAGGAGAAGGACCTCCTACCACTCCGTAAACTTATTCCAATTACTGAAATAAATGTTAAATCGAATGTTAATTTGACATACATTTCAATTACTCCCGAAATAAATAGCAGTAGGTCCTTCCCCTACGTCACTTTTTCCCCTAGTGGAAGCCGAGTTTGCTCGTCGGTGTTCATACCAAACGAGCACTGACGGAGAATGCTCGCTCGCTTGGTGAGTACGTGGCTTAACGTTCGCCTACGGTCGATTCGCGATCCTACATATACATATACTGTAGAGTACATGTACATATACTGTATGACATATACTGTAGAGTATAATATGTAATTTATTCCCTCAATACGTAGCTGATGACTTAACAACGACTAATCATCGGTAAACATATTAATTATGATTTTATCTTTTTCATCACTCCCCACATGCACACATACAAACAACCACACTGAGATCTCTGTTTCGAATGTGTGACTATTCAATTGCTTATACAATACAATTGCTAATATATACAATTGCTAATCATGATATTGAATATGAGCTATTCTCCGTCAAAACGTAAGGGGAATTGTGGTCATACTCACCGATTTTGTTTCAAACATACAGTATTTGTTGATAACCAAAAATAAACTGTATAAAATAGACTATATAAAATTCTAGCTTCCAATCTTGAACCGTTTCCGAGATATATGGTAATGTTAAGACTTTGGTTACTTTCAACATAGCGCGTCGCGTGACAACTGTTTGGCTCTCCACGCTATGTACACCATGGTAAACTTTATTTTTTTTTTTAATATTCCCGAAATCGTCTCAACTTTTTAAAAAGCGTATTTGTAAGCTGAAGATTGAAGGAATCCAGTGGTATTTTTACGAATTGATCCATGGGTGGAAACAGTGTCGGTTCGGCATTTGAAAATGCAACTTTTAATTAATACTGTATTTATTAACAATAACCGAAATTTATTGCACATAGTTGGAAGAAGCGTCCCTTCCTTTATTTTCAAAAAATCGTGATTATGACCGCAATTCCCGAGCGTTTCGACGTGGAATGACTCATATCCAAATCTAATTCAAGCAGGCATCCTGATCTCTCCGCATCTGGATCCGAATGCTCGAATTTAAGTGAAACAAGTATCCGGATATCCGGATTTATGGGTATCCGAGTACTCGGAAACTCAAGACTCGGATATCCGAAAATCCGAGCTATAGTAAGAGCTCTACTCTGAAGTATTATCGTGTATTATATGTATGCGTGCTAATATAAATATGATTTATTCATATTTGGTAGTCCGTTACGTTATTTGAATGTTTACACTTTAATTTCTGACGCAATTGCATTAATTCACATGAATTCATAAAAAAAAACAGCCATAGAATTACTGAAATGAGGTTTAATGTAAAATGTATTGTGATATGAGACTACAAATAATGAACAATTCATTTTCTTACACGTTATGCATTACGCGAAATTAATAACTTATTATCATGTGTGCATTACTAATTAGATTATTTCATCATATTAATAATAAACGTAAGAACAACCAATAATTGTGAGGATATTCGAATATAACGGGTACGTGAATGAAAATTCCAATTTCGATTACTGTTAGATACACTGTAATAAGCATTGTTAACTGATGCAGTAAGTGGTATTAATACGGGTATAGTTCGCAAAAGTACGGTTCTTTTAATTACTTCCATGAACGTGGCTATTGGTATGCTATTCTCGTTATATGCGGTAATTTCAGCGTTCATATATTGACTTTTCGTTCATTAATACGCTTATTATTATCTGTGTGTTTTGAATAAATATGCAAAAAACGAATAAGTAAAATATCCCGCAGCGTTAATTTGAAATGTGTATGAGCCATTACTCTACGAAAAGCCTATTTTTATAAAATTATATAATTATGACATGTTAAATAATATAATTGTGAAACAATATAATTGTAAAATTATAAAGTTGTAAAATTACGGCCTCGAAAAATTACGAAACTGTAAAATTATAAAAGTGTAAAATTACTAAATTATTAAATTATATATGACAGATATACAGAATTATAGAATATGTTCAAAAAACTATGTGAATATGGTAAACAATTTTTCACGTGTAAACTACAAGAGCGTGTCTGATTTTAACGACGAGTCTCACCGACAATCATGTGATTATCGCGTCACACGCAGGGTTCAAATGCTTCTTGCACACACAAAACAAAACGCATATAACCTACGGACTTTTTATCTGTATTTCTCATTGGTCATTTATTTAATATATTAACCACAAAATCACGCGTAATATACAGTAATACGAAAGAAATTGACGTAATATGGTTTAAATCAGCGATGAGCAACCCGTGAGCTGTATTCGGTCCGCCAATTATTTACTTGGAGCCTATAAACATTTTTTGTGTAACTCGCTTCAATCAACTTAGATGAAACAAATTAAGTGAACGCTAAAATAAATTAACAATTTTTAAACGAATATATTAGGATTTTTAAAGTTGCAGTTACAACTACCCGTTCAGATTACGTGGGTCTTCAATTTTGATCCGCTGCTGCACAAAAGAAGGTTGCTTATCACTGCTTTCGATGACCAGTACACATTCGGCGACTCGTGCCTCCTTCCAAGCTTCTTCGAAGACAATATTTTTACTCTCCGTTCCATACCGCATTCGATCTTCCCAAAATCCGCTGTTCAATCTTCCCGAAAGCGAAATTTACACCCCACGAAGAGGATCAAACAGGAACTTTCTGAAAAACTAAATCTCTCGTCGCTTGAAAGAAAGAGATGGAGAGAGAGAGAGAACTCGCATTAAGGTTCAACCACCCCGCCATTCTCGTGTTCTTTCTCTCAAGAACAGGCGTATTACCGGAAACGAGTTCGCACCTAGGCGATGAGATCACCAGAACGCGCCGCAGAATCCGAAGAAAAATGGCCGTTCAGGAAGCGGGTGGAGAAAAATTGGCAAGCGCGGCACGTTCCCTTTCGCGGAATCAGATATCCCTCCGATCGTGTCGCTGTTGTTTGCTTGTTGGTGTTCTTATTAGTAACCGTGGTTCGTTATATTAGCGATCGCTTTTTGTCGAATCGATAGAAGGTAGCTGGTGGATAGGCCTGGATCCAGATCCGATGTTTTGCTAAGAAGTTAGCCCACTTTGGAGCACAAAAATGGAGGTTGTATTGGGGGCTAGTCTTTGGCAATTTTTTTTATAAAAATGGTGAAGTAAATGGGAAATCTGTTAAGGGGTCATGCTCAGTCAGGAGGTCGAAAAAAGAGTGTTCTTTGGGAATTTTTTTCTTGAAACTACATTTTTCACATCGGTGATCAATATTTCTCGAAAACTACTGTGTCGATTTACATGAAACCTTTTGCGCCTTATTTCAAATCAGAAAAACTTGTCCTTGAACGAAGGATTTTTTTTCGTTCCATACTTTTTCTTTTAATTGACCAAAAACGAGTGATTTTTAGGTGAAAATCGCACTTTTTCAGGAAAATGTCCGCCATTTTGTTCCTAATCAATATTTCGAAAAACCCCACGTTCAAGGATAAGATTGATTCTTCCATTGCATAAATCTTACTGAATTTTTAATTTCAAATAAACCGTTACGAAGTTACAGTGATCACGACAGACCACTTTTTGTGAAAAGACATCCAGGAGATCGCTTACCATTTATTTACTAATAAATATTTTTAAATAAAAAAATTACCTTATAATGTAAGAACTGGAATCTTTGAAACACAAACACATTTTTTGAAAAAGGTCTTTTAGTTTTTGAGAACAAAATTCCCAAAGAACACGCTTTTTTCAGCATCCTGACTGAGCATGACCCCTTAAGGCCCGTTTACACGTTCAAATAATTTGTGTACACTGGCTCGTGCATTAGACGTTCAAATCTACCTTGCACAATTATTTTAATTTTCTGCATTGTCATCACATTGTGCTGCTAGCGATTTTTGATTAAGTACTGTATTATGTAGTTTCTTAAAATTTCTGACCAAAATGAATAAAAACCGATAAAATTAATATTTGTTTGCGCAAACTGCTTGAACATGTAAGCTTCCGTTCTGACGCAATGATTTGCTTGCGCAAATGTGAATGCACAAGTCAGTTTGCGCAAATTATTTGACCGTGTAAACGGGCCTTTGCCTTCGCGTTTGAGGATGATAGAGCGAGACGTAATTTATGGAAGGGACCATGCGACAGATACATCGATACGAGGGATTACAACTGTTTGGTGATTAATTGTCGGTGTATTAGTTACCGCTGGCGCGTAACGGCGTCGATTAATTTCCGGTTCGACGTTTCTCTTCGCGTAACGTTCCGACGAAAAGACACTTCAGCGTATCGATCATGGTCGGTTGAATAGTAAATATGGAAGGGAATGATTCTGTCTTTATATGATTGCAAATTTTACCTTCTTTTTCACTACGATTCATTTTTCCATTGTAAACAGTGAGTTTATATCGCGGTACACACGGTTTGTCTCAAAAGTGTCTGAATTGAAGTTAAAGCAGCAATTTTCCGTATGATATTCACGCTTTTTATCAGCAATTATTTAAAGTAGTTTCCTTCTGAAATGATATATTCTTCATGATAATTATACAAACACTGAAAATAGCTGTAGTGATTCTTCTTCAAGCCCTGTGAATGTCAAAATTCTTCATTTTTAATTCGGGTAACAGGAATTTCTTTGATACGGTTGATAATCAAATACGAATTGAATACGAATACGGTGGATAATCAAACTATGAGATTTCGTTTCGAATCAAATTTTTGTGTAAACTCATGACTCGTGAATCCAAAAGTTTTGATCGTCATACTTTTCACCACTTTGATGAAGAAGAATGGTCAGAGTCATTTTCAAAGTTTCTATAATTATTATGGAGAGTATACAGTAATTTTTCCGTAAGCGCGAGGAACTCGGACCCGCTGCGGAGTATTCGTAGTAATCATTTTGTTTTTTGCCCGAAGTCGAGTTCTGCTTAGCTTCTATTTACTCTATTTTGACTGATTACAGATCGCCCCCCCAATTAGTGATTGGAATAACACCGTTGCTCTTGTCGCATTCATCGAGACATCACTGTATCTCTTTAAAAGAAGATTTTGTTTTACTATTTCATAATGAAGAGATTCGGTATTTTACGCAAAACCAATTCTACTGTTTATTTTCGAAAGATTTTACTTTTATTTCAGAAATTTCTGGGACAACCCGTGTATATTATATGGGAACAATATAATAAAATAAACAGATTTGTTAAAGGTTAATTTGGTCTTTGTTCTATTTTCGGTATAGTCAAGACTTTACTAGAAAGAACAAGATTTTATGTCGTTTTGGTATTTGAAAATTGGAGTATGAAAATGAATATGATATTTGCAGCCCAATAATGAGAGAATAAAGATATTCAAGGTCAGTTGCAACCATTCCTCGGTGTAATAATTAAATAGGAAGATTTATTATTAGTCCGCCGTTTGTCACTGTAATAGAAGAGAAGCGTTATTATAACTATAATAAAATTTTTATTTACTGGTTGAACTATAAATTTCTTATGGAGAACGTAAATTTCCATTCAACTTCTCCTTTTGTGTATTTTGCCTATGAGTATGCGAATTTACATAAACATCCATGATTTATTCAGTATCGGTAAAGGAACTCGAATTTTATGCATTTAAAACGCGTGTAAGCGGGCAGAATACAACAAAATAAATAACTTGATGATGGCACAATAAAGTTTTTCTTTAATTTCGTAACTCTGATGGTCTTTAACGGAAGTAATGAATTCCTAATTCTATGAAACAATCTAGAAGACTTAACATTTGCATACAGATTATATGCATTTATAATAAATCACGAATCCATTAAATCTACTACAACGAGAATTTCATTAAAATTTAATGATGTTATTTCATTTTTAACGAATTAAAATCCTCAAGGGGGCAAGGGAAGCTTCTGTTCGTCTCCTGTTTTCGTAAATTAGTTCGAACAGATTTTTCATCTAATAATTGACATCAACAAATATTGTAAAAAAAAACTGAATATAGAAAAAAACGTTAGTTTTATGGCAATTTTAAGACATTTAACTATGGACGTCGTTTGGTAGTCTTTCTACGAATATTAAATATACAAGTAATTTTTATTTTATTTCATTGAAATTTTACGCAGATATTCAGAATAATTTTCTAAGAAAGACGTTAAATAAATGTGTACGTAACTAGAATAATTTTACTTTTAGCAAATCAATCGATTCAAACGATTCAAGTCTCAAGCCAAATCAACAATGGACTCTTTCACTTTATCGTTTCCGTTAATCTGCCAAAGAGAGATCATTTAAGAACAGTGAAAAACAGGACGACGTACTGGACTCCGTATCAAGTGACTCATTGAGAGACCAAAGAACCTTGTGAAACAATTTTGAACCAATTTTGTTTTCACCGCGGATTCCGGGAAACGGTTGTTTTTACGCCGCTGATAATTGATATCCCCAGGAACCGTGTGAAGTGGCTTTTGTAATTTATTTAAATCGAAGTTTCTCCTTTCGCCACAGTTTTCGGTGTCTCCGAAGGAGACGCATTGACTTTGGTGGCCACGAAAGGGGTGAAAAACAATTACCGCAACGAGCAACTTTAATGTTGAACCGTTGTTTGAACAGAAAACAACAATAATTTCGAACATTTATTTTTGAAAGATAATAACTCATATATTATCTCTATCAATATATCGCTATTTATGTGAGGTTGTGAAATATTAATTGCAAAGAAAAAATTCCACTTGCATCTCATGTATCAATATCTATCCAATGAAACATAATTTTAAAATATTGCATTCCTCGAATTGATTACAAGACTAGGTAAATAAATAAGCGAATACTTTATTGAACACTAAGTAATTTAACTCTTTAAAAAATTCTCTAAACAACATTTTCGGAAAAAATTACTAAGTATAAAATATGTATTTTCTTTATAATTTTCATTTCACTGTCTACTACTTTCGACATATTCTTTAAATATTTTGTCTAGCATGTACCATAGAATAGAGATGAAATAGTATTATAAATATACCTACACCGATTTCTCGTCGCGAATGACTAAACCGTGAATGTTTATGCATTGATAATAAGTACTAATGACCGAAGCACCAGCAAATACAATCTTAATAAATTCTTATATGCTTCTACGTAAATTTTACACAATAAAAACCTCTCGTCGTGGGATAAACACTTTCTATTTAAATTCGCTTTTTCTGAATTAGTTTAGAAATACGTGCATTAGCATAAACATCAACACTCGTATTCCATTAACAACACCTAACCCAGACATTTTAACGAAAAGATTATATTTCTTTCATTCTTGTGTACTCCGTTTTGTCAATAAAATGTTATTCTTCAGAAAATAGTGTTGGACCTCGCAGCTATTTCCATGCCATTTGTTTTAGTATTCTTGTCCATCGAAAGTGCGAATGTAAGTTTCTGCTTTTCGTGTGGCTGATATTACGTAAAAAAACGTTCTGTGAAGAGCATAAAAGAATTTAGACACGAGCTGCGAGAGTGTAATCGTTCCTTTGGAACAAAAGAATGCCGGGGCGTTAACGTTGAAGCGGTAAATTATCAAAAACAATGAAAGAAAAAGGTGCCGCCGGTTCTTGGACTGTGTCCAGAGCAAGATAAAAAAAGAACTCGGTGCTTCCTGTGGAGAGTTAAAAAACGGGAGAACGAAAATGTTGAAAAGAAGCAGACTAAATAGAGTTCATCCAGTAACACCTAACGAAACGTATCAACAAATGCTATCATATAATTACCATAATATTGATGTTTTTTTCTTAATTCTGATCGAATTGTATCCTATTTGACGAAGGCAAAATCGTTTTTCGGCAATTACGAATTGTGAATGATTTACTCAGGAACCTGATCAATTTTTTATCGAACGAATCGACGTAACATTTCTCGATATTTCAATTTTCCCAGAGTCCTCGATATGATTGAATTTCAACTCAGCAGAAAATAATTCAGGTCTCGTCGTACCTCTATCGGAAACAATCACTTGCTTCCGCTCGACGTGATCGACGAATGACGAGAACTTATGAGAACCATGGATCATGGTTTTTAAATGCAACAGAGTATTCCGTCCCTTCTTCGAATATTGCCAGTGGATCTCTAATTTAACTAGGATCAATTATCTTTGGATAATATCAATTATACGAAACAAGTGTATTCATGCGAGTGACTTGTAATAAAGTTCAAAAAATGTTTTTTCAATTCCATTAACCTGTAGTACGCACACAGGTGCGTATTCGCAGAGCAAAAATTTCAAGTGTTGAGAAGTTTCAAAATCTTACTTTCTTTAGTTAACATCTATAAAGAACACAAAGCTTTTCCCGAAATGTGGGTATCATCAATCAATTCCTGAGCAAACATTCTATCAGAACACAGGTTTTTCAGGAATCAAATTTAGTTCGTGGTCACCATATAAAAATCATTACAGCGTACACATTTGTTCAAAATTTCCAACATGAAATATAAAATGAGAAAGTGTAAATCTTTCTTCCATAGGACGGGCAAATACTTAGGTATGATTAGTAGTGTATACGTATATCCAAAAAGTCGTGCAAGAAAGGGTCTGTAATGACTGTACTGTTAAGAAAGACAGGACCAAATGAAGAGATTTTTTCTTCTCTTTAGTATTCGACTGGGTTCAGAATAAAATAGAAAACTTATTAAACCAGATGGAAGTTTTGTTTTTTTTATTGAAATTTCATAGAATCCTATAGACCGTAAATGCATCAAATCCCCACTCAAGTAATGACATTATTCATTTATAACAACCCTGATATCCCTTAAACCTCGGTGCTCGCCCTTAAAGGGTTAATAAACCTGTGCCAGAAGGAAGAGTCCGGGTAGAAGCTTGTGGTAAGCTAAGAGACAGAATTTCCACAAGAACCTAATAATTTAGTAGTTCCCTAGATCGTCAACTAATTATGATCGGCCGCGATGCTAATTACCCTCCAGCTGAATCGAGGAGCGATCAAGGGCCGTCAAGCACTCGAGGCCAGAGTCCTCTCTCTACTCCGTATCCACGGTAGTTTCCGAGCCAGAGAGAGACCCCTCGCGCGTTTGGCCTCGTATCGGAGGTTCTCCTCGAGTCTCCCGGCGAAAGAGACGAGCCAGTAGTTGCCGTGATAGCAGCAGTACCCCTCGACGAATCATCCGTCTGCAACAGAAACCCCCGAGATACGTATCACTCTATCTTGGGCTAACAACCAAAGATTAACGAGTTGCTTTATCCGCGGACGTCCACCCGTCTGCGGTGGATAGGGAGGCAGAGCGTTTGTCCTCCTCCACCGGGAGGAATTTCCTGGAGGATACCGAACGAGATGGAGAACCACAAAGAGATGGGAGAAGAACATGAAAAAGAGACACAAGGCGTCTTAATCGAGGCTGCTGGGCCACGATGAGCATGTTCGAATTGGCAAGAAAAGCGCGGGCTTTAACTTTTTGGCTCCGAGGCTGGATCTACAGTCAGTAAAACAGTTTCCATGCATCCTTCAAAACAGAACAACTGTTTTTAAATTGGGCCAAGTGACTTGTGTTTTTTGTGAAGTTAAAAGGGGTAGGTTAGTATACGCTGTGTAAACAAATTCTTTGAAAATGTTGCAATTAGTCAGATTTGCGGTTCAAATAGTAACGGTCGCTTTTTATAATTTTTTTATTTGAGACTAATGAAAATTTAATAAAAAGATTTCTAAAAATCTAATCCTTCTAACTTCACAAAAAACTCATGTCACTTGGTATAATTTTTGAAAAGTTTTGTTCTAAAGGATATGTGGAGACTTTGTTGACTGACTGTAGAAATCCATTAGGACTTTCCCGCTAAACGATAGAATAGGAGCGGTGTTTGTTGTCTTTTTCCTTAATTATAAATTATTAGATGTCAATCAATTAAAAAAATTTAATAAATAAGTGTTGAAACAAAATTACAGTCTTACTATGACAAGTGAGAATTTGGTAATTTTTTTTGCGTTTTTCTGTTATAAAAATTCATTAAAAGTTGAGTGTTAAGTCACTTTATGCACAAACAAACTGTTTCAAATTTTACTATATTCAAAATTTCTGATTGTTTTTCCAAATTTTGTGCCGTCGAACGAAAGAATTGATAATTTGTGTGTTAGAAGGCATGAATAAATCGGAAAAATTTATTATTCGAGAATTCAATCTGAAAGATCTATTTTTCTTCTAAAATCTATAACTTTTTCTGTTTGAAGATGGACAGTTGTTGATTTCAAATTGGTAATCCTCAGGGTCGAATACATAAAAAAAGTAAATCCAAATTCTCGGCAATCCTAGCTCTACCCCGGAGCGAAAGGGTTCGAGTTGCATTAGGGGTAGCTTTGTGGCCGTATCACGGGGAAATTAATGTCACCTGTTATTAAGGTTATGATACTGGGGTGAGGTTTATAACACTGATATGAGATTCCTTTTTCTGTGCTGTGGCTGTGGGTGTTGGGTCCCTGATTAGCTGAAGGGTTGGTGTGTAGGGGATCTGGTTGTAGGGATCAGGTGAAATTTTTCTTGTGATTTGAAATGGTCTGTTACAAATGTTGGAAATGTATTAGAAAAATCAACTGGTTCAATATTAGATCAATATGTACGTAATGTGATTGGCAGATTCATGTAGACTGCCTCTCATAAGTATTAGGACACTTACCGAATATGTATCTAATAAATGTTACAAGTCATTACGAAATTGCTGAAAGTCGGAAATAAATATTGTTTGGGGATATTAAAGCTTGATAGGCAACACTTATGCTACTATGAGCTACATAATAAAAGTGCCTCCCTCCCTCAGAAAAAAAATGTTTGAAATATCACATTTTCTTCATGTAGACCAAGCGTCCTAATACTTATGAGTGGTACCACACCTACTTTCAGAAGAATAAGTAAATGTAGAAGTTTTTTTGTAAGATTCTTATTTACTTATCTATGTTACCTACAATTCTGTTACTCTTCTGTAGTCAATTTTCTTCAATTTTAAAATAAACTCTGCGATTTGATATGTAATTTGGGTAAACAAATGTGACTGTCTTCCGTGAACAAATCTGTGAGTCACTGAATATGAACGAGCCTTTTTCTATCGACAATGAATTTTCTCACATCTTCTCTGTTGTATTACCAAACTACATATCAAGGAAATTGTTTATAAATACTAAAGAAATAAGTTAAATCGGCATGTGTGTAATGTTAGTTCTTGATATATAATATTATAGCTTCGTATTATTAATACAGTAAACACCATAGCTTACAGTATTCTTGTGTAAAAATGCAAACAGCGGAAATGACGTCCAGGTGAACTCCTTGCACGATTCTGTTCTTCATACTGTACTAAAATCAGTGCAATTCAGAGAACCATAAAATTTTGTGTATTCTTACCAACAATTGGTCAACGTGTCGAGTTTGTAATATAAATTCGTGAGAGAAAAAGAACCCGTTTATGATTACTGCGAAACCAGCAATTTCAACGTTTGTAAAATCTTCATGGGAATCAAGTTTATTTAAAATTGCGTGTGGTCCAGACCTCAATGAAGCCGGAAAAAATTCTTCTACGTAATTGGCATTAGTCTGTGAGTTCTACCATTCCCTGGATACTTTCTTTGAATTTTGTACGCAACCACAAATAATCCTCCCGTTCGCAGAATTTTAGTTCTACTTGCTTATTCTAGTGAAGTGAACATTGTTTTCGAGACCGACATTCTAAATTGAAGGTTCGTCAGTTATGTTTAATCATAGCTTAAGATATTCTACTTTAACCTTCAAACCTGTTCAAACGGATCTTCGAGCGGAATATTTATCATTAAATCATTAAAGTGTTTTAGAATTGAAAAGTAATCGGCTAGAAACAGTAAGCACACACTTGTATGTCACACCCAAACATAAATTACAAACGTTTATAAGTTTTTTTTTTCAGTGAAAATTCGTTTAATATGAAGTAGTTTGATGTTTTTTATGTGAATCTGCTTAGGATAAGAAACATAATGTAGAGGCTCCATAATTTGAACTTGAAGAAGTATTTCAAGTTCTGTATTTTCATGTTTCTATGAATCAAAAGCTTTTTGCTTATGAACTTACATCACATTAGGCTTGTATTCTACATTCAGATGCAAATTACAATATCTAACATCGTCTTCGCTAAAATTTCATTTAATATAATTAATAAATAATCAAAATATATGTTAAATTTTCGAATCTACTTTACATTAATAAATCTCCAATAATCGTGTACTACTTAAAATAAGCGTATAATCTGATATCCTGCATGTAAACCAATGTACGATGTTACAATTACAACTTGCGGCAAGGTCGAGTGATATTTGAATGTAGCATGATCGTAACGTGACGTACGTACAATAAACAGTACGGATGTAATTATCGGTGGAATGTAAACTGAGGAAGCTACAACAGTAAATATTGCATACAGGGTGGTCCACGCAACTTGTTCACCCTGAATAAATTCTGAAGTATGCATTGTATGAAAAAAATTTGTATAGAAAAGTTGTATGGTTTGGAGGGATACATTATGTAATGCATATAATTTTTTATAAGTGGAGGCATTTCGCAGATTTGAAGGTCAACTTCGTTTTTTAAATGGAATGCTATATTTTTTATGACAAAATAACGATGAGCGTTAAATTTTGAGTAAAAAAGTACTAATCTTTATTAGCCGTAAACCTAATAATTAACAAATAATTTCACTTTATTTCTTGAAAATGGTCTGTGCGTAATATCAAGTTGGAGATACTGGTAATCACCAAAACAGTATTGGAATGCGTCAAAATAATTATTGAACCTAAAAATCTAAAAAAAAACGAATATCTTTGGCACCAACATTCAAGTCATTCTATAGAACTCGAAAACTACTAAAAATATAAGCTGCGTTTACCTACATTACAGCAGAACACAGCTATATAACAAATTGTTATATAGTTTTGGTATACAAAACGTTTTCGTAACTTGTTACAAGATTATACCTTTACGGCAAGTCTATAACAAGTTTGTATAGCATTTCGTATCTCATTATTAATAATGGCGTCACACTTGATGGATAACACATAACTTGCTACATAGTACGAAAAATGTTATGTAACATGTTATACAACAAATATAATAACGTGTTATATAACAAATTATTTTTCTAAAAAATATAGTGTAGACACAACATTAAATGTACCAATGAGTAATCCACCAATTCTTTCAAAGAACCTGGTAATATAATTTAAATTCAAAACATCTTCCTGATCTTTTCTAGGTCATTCTAATCCCCAACGAATATTATAGAAGCAGCAAAGGCTCTTGGTTGCCTAAAAACAAAATATTAAATTACACAAAGCATACCAAATTTATTACTGGTAATCAATTCTTCAATAAAACGAAAAGTCGTTCTTCGATCTCTATCGATTTTTCGATCGAAGACCTGAACAGCTACTCCCTATTACGTAGCGAAGTGAAAAGACCCCGAGTTCAGTCTATAAATTGAAGAAATCGAGAAAATCGAATGAACGTTCGATGACTCTGTCTTATGATCGTTTGTCGCGCTGAAATCGATCGAGTCTTCGAACCACAGATCCTTCATGGTCGGCCGGTGCCGGACCGAAGATGGTCTCGATTCGAAAAGCGAAATTGTCGGGGAGTTGGCGCCGTGAGATCGCTCGACCTCGACGTGCCCTAAGGGCCTTGCAGTGAAATTGCATGCGTAATTACTGGAGCGTGGAGGATACCCCGAGCTGCGTTGCGTATCCGTGTTAAGTAAATTAAACGCTGCCACACAGGCATCCTGGCACGGATATTGTGTCCCCTTATTCTCTCTACGCATGATACGAGACGTCCTCGGGTACATAGAACGGGGAACCGTGCAAACGTCTGTACGCGAATACCGAGGGGATTGCATGGTTCCAGGAGATTCTGAACATTGATTGGAGAATAGGCTGCTGTTGATATTTCCAATTGTGGCTGCCTGTAAATATACCTGGAGGTTGTATTAGCTGATTGAACAATTCATACCATTGGACGGGTTATTGGCGGATCTACATAGTACGGTTAGATGTAGTGTCTTCTTTGTAATAATTGCGATTGTTTAATAATCTTGTAGTGGAATCACTGTTCACATTATAACGTGGAGTTGTCTATTGTTAAGCCATAACAAAACATTGTTACGTATAACAATATAAAACAAATTTTTGTTTGTATGTTTTCTAACTTCGTTTAATAATTTGGTAAATAATAATATAACGTGCTATATAATACGAAAAATGTTATATAATATATTTCTCTTTTTCTAAGGTTTATAACTTTGCTATAGGACAGTTTTTTGTTACATAGCGTGAACCTGACTTTAAACGTGTCTTGCTGTGATTTTGACGACAGCGAAAATGATAAAGCATTTTTCATTTCGTTTGTCCGAACATGCTGGTGTAAAGGACAGTTCAGATAACAGGGTAGTTCGGATAATAAAATTTCAATAATTCCTCTTTTCGCCACTGTTTATTTATTTGAGAAATAAGAGTTGCTATTCATGTGAATAGGTACCACAGCATTTCAGTTACCTATAAGTCTACATTATGTATAGTCTTCTTAACCAAGGACAAGAAATACTTCCAAAGTTTTTATAATAATAATTCAACCCCATGGTTTGCACACAAAAACCTCAGTAGAGAATTCATAGTAACAATAAACAGAATCAAAGCCGATCACTACAATCTAGTAGCCTCCCTCAACCGTGTCGGTACTATAAATGACGTTAAATGCAAATGTAACTATGAGTATGAAAACCTCAATCACGTAATCTGGAAATGCGAAAGGTATAACTCACATAGACCCAAGCTAATAAAAGCGCTTCACAAATTAGGCTTCCAACTACCGCTAAATGTAGACGTGTTTACAACCACGCCAAACATAAAAGCATGCTTATATATATTTTCTTTTCTCAAAGACTGTAATCTGTGCATATAAGAATAATGTCTTTTCTTGTTTGTAATGGTATAGCTAAATAAACCTGCAAGGGTTTTAAATGCTTATTAATAAAAAAAAAGAAAAAAAATGTATAGTCTTCTCGATGTTTTAGAACCTTTATTTATTTGATACATAACACACTGATGAACTAGTTACAGATACTTTATGAAGCAAATAGTCGTTATTTAGTAATTTTGTGGCCGGGTCGTCTTTCATACTGTTCATACACTTTCGAAACATATTGTACAATCATAATAAAAGCCTCACACGTACGCGACCACTGTCAATACGATTTGCACAATTTTCTCGCAAGAAAGAAAACCATCAAATACCCACGCGTACCGCTAAAAACAACACCTCCTTTCGCCATTCCACGAACTGATTTATTTAACTGCACGCACCGTCCCATTCGTTCGAAAAACCAAATTACTAACTGGTTATACAACTACAACCACTCACATATTTGGCAAGTAACACTCGTTAATTAATTTCTTTTTGTTTATTGTAATCCATATTTCTTGAATAAAGTTTGTTCTTTAGATTTTGGTTTCTCAAGATTGTATATGTATATTTATGTAATTCATTGAGTCAAGGCTGGTGATTTTAATTCAATTATATTTACCGGTTCTCCTTAAAATCAACTCGAGTAACAAATACGCAGATTCAAAGATAAATCTTATCTTTCAGCGACGATTAAGTAGCAGTACGTAATGTAGCAAAACTTCAGTAATACCAAATACTAGCGACGGGTTATTTTACTTGAGAGGCGTGCACTTTAACTGTTTCAGGAATTGGTTTCACTCGTTTTATTTCATTTTATTTATACATTTAATTAGATCATCGATCGATCCCCTGTATCAACTGGGAGTCGGCTGTTGTAAATAGTATAACCTACGCAATTTCGTGAATCTTGATTTTCGTCTTAGTTTGGCATGTCGAATTCACCCTGTGAAAGTGCCCCATCCACTTTGTAAAGAATGATGATTCTTAACACCATGTACATTAAAAGGACATAAAACAAAAATAGTGAGTAATATGAAATATTTTTTTCTGATTTCCTAGAAGATAAATGCTAAACTTGACAGAATATAGACTACTTATTCGTACATCAAAGAGATTTTCGTATTAACAGAAGAAAATTAGATCCCTACATCTTCCCCTTGAAGTTTGTATCGCTAATTTGCTAAAATAACGACATAATTCAAAAATCACGATTTTAGGGAAAACGAGTTTCAATATTTCAATCGCTATAATTTTGCGCGAACATCATATTACAGTAACTATCCTGACGTGGTAAGTTTTGGAAGCTCACTTACAGGTTTCAACCAAAAGAACGTACAGACAACAACCCTTTTTTATTCTATACTAATAACTGGAAAACTTTAAATTTTTAGTTATGTCCTTGTTGCAGCAAATGACTGTTATTATAGGGGAATACTGCAAAACACATATTGCTTTCATGAAATAAAATATTCTCACTTAGAAATTGGAGCGTCATACGTGTTAGACAGAAAATGAATAATTTACAAATAAAACCATGCAGTTAGCTCAGATTCGCAAAAATTCCAGTTTCGCAACTGTATCGTTAGAACGACGATCTGAGTCCAACCGCGAGTCTAACTTCCTCCACCTGAGAGGTATCCACTAGAGATGGCGTGCAAAATCACTAACGGTGATTTATCACAATGATCACCGAATCACAATCACGGTCGTGATTTAACTTCATTTACGACCTTGATTGCGATTTTTTTATCTTGAGTGAATTTGCTCACTGCGATCGTAAGTCCTTGATCTTTAAACAGAAAAACAAGAAATTCCAAAAGAATGATTTGCTAGGTAACATGTAGATTATAATTTATAATCATTAATTTATTCACCATTCTTCATTGTTTCTAATTATTCCTTCACTTTATACGATATAACTCGAATTTTTGTTTTGATGTCGTTAATATAAAATATACAGATTATGTGTCGCGTGTAAAGAACTGTTAGGTTCCTCCACCAATCAGAAACGATCACGAGAAATCACGAATCACTGTGAAAAATCACCGTGATTGGGAACGAACGTGATCGAATCACGAGTGATTCACAAGTAGCAGTTCACGCCATCTCTAGTATCCACTCACGCGATTTGGCAACCAGAGGTGGCCACACTGACTAAACAGCCCTCCCAGGTGGGGATCTACTTGGAGTCACGGGTCGCACGTGTGTGTCACGGTTCCGTTCTCCCGCGTGGACACAGGCTGCGGTGGCGAGAAGACTCGGAGCCTGCTTTCAGCACGCGTGCACGAAAGAACATATCGCGCGAGCGACGCGCGGTGTATATACGCGTGCATTAGCGACCACAGTCAGCGTTTTGATCTCCCACCAGTTTCTATTGTGGTGAACGCGCTTGGGACCAGGCCGGCAACAGGCCATCCTGGTAGCAGCCAGTCGTTGCCTAGACCTCGAGACAGTCGCGAGTGTACCTCGGGCCTCCCGAGCCAACTCTTTCTTTCGCCTTCCTCCCCCACCTCTTCTCCGACGAGTTGTATCCGCGATCGTGATTCCGTTCGGGAACAACACCTTGTTAATTCGTGTGTACAGTGTACGTATCGATAGCCGTGATTGAATAAAAGTGATCCGGCCGAGTGCACCGCTACCCCTGGATTAGTCCGAGGACATGAGACCACAGGATGCCACCTTACTGGTAATTGTTCTTGTACATCGATGACAGTTTGATAGACGGTTGTGCTTGATGGCATCTGTTAATCGAGCGTGATCGTGAGCTTAATCGAAAAAAAGCTTGGAAATTGTTCGTGGTTTGTCGATGTTTTTGAAATCTTGGGACTCTATAGAGAAAAAAGTCCAAGTGAGAATAGAGTACCGTTCAGGCAGTGCTTGGTCGATTGCAATGGTTGGAGTTTAGGAAGGAAAAAGAAATAGAAGAGTGCGTGATTTCGTATTTTATAATTGTTCTAGCATTTTTCCTGTGGTTATGTGTGTTCACTGATGTATATAAAAATTCAAGTGTTCAGTGGAAATTTTTCAGTATGTGTGTTTGTGTTCTGTTCTCGTTAACCGAGTGATTGGGGATGCTTGAGCGATGGTGTAGAATTAAGTTTGTCGAATCAGTGGTTTCATTGCTATAAGTAGACTGTTGATATTTATGTGAATATAGGTTTCGGGGGATTAATTTGTGAAAATTCTAATGAAATAGAAATTTGTGTATAGCATTAAGAATTTTGTCAGTTTCCAAAGAATATGGAAACCTCATTGAACTTTATTAATAACATAAATACATGACGAAGTTTAGATGTCAATATATAGAGCAAAGAATAGAATACATTTTGTTGAAGAAAATTTAAATATTCATTAAAATACGAATACATGTATAAATGTTTAGACGGATTATATTTTCTTTGTAACGTAGTAATTTCAGTGGAGATCGAATATATCGTGATGTAAAGTTTTGTTTTCGGTTCTCATGGCATTATTAGGAATTTAGTGTCGTGTTATTTTCAGACAGTGATCATAGTGGTCTTATTTTGTATGTCATACGTATTCTAGAAATATATGAGAATGTTCTATTAATATAAAAGCATTCGTAAATTCCACTACTTATCACTCATTAGTTATATTTATAATGCTGAAATATTTATACATAACATTACTCACAATGTATAATACGAGTACAAGTCTGATTCATGTTTAATATATGATAGGAATGTCAAAATTGTGAAGAAATCATTTTTAGCTGAAAAATAAGTAAAGGTTCCCGTTTGTCGACTAGTGTAATGATCAATGCACAAATTCAATGCACGTTAAATTTTAAGTAAAATTGATTGTACGTATTGTTTAACTTAAAAAATATCCGGTAACATACAGACTCTTTAATGTGTGTTCGATATGTGGCTTGTGTGTTGGAAATACTTAGCTGAATTATCAACTCTCCAAGTAATGAAAGATTCTCATATTTAGTAGTATTATTTCTTGTTTATCAACAAATTTAATAGATGTAAACTTATATACGCTTATGGGTTAGCTGTTCATGAAAAAGATCATTCCTTTAAATGTAGAAAACTTGATTTGTCTTTCATAAGTATCCCATCTTCTAGAAATTTATAGGTACCTAATATTTCAATTGTTTCTACTGAAATGGAAGTTGACATATCTGATAAATATACTTTTGTGTATAGCGTTCACTAAAACAAGGGAGCCCATAGAAACTCAATTATTATAAGTAACAAATTATATTACATGGGAGACAGTAAAGTATTGAAATATTTTAATCTAGAATATAAAATATCTATGCCCTTTTTTTTCTAATTATTATACTAAATAACAATTTTACACGTTTAATTGACTACAGTGGAAAATCTGTCAGGATACCGTTAATAATTCTTTCCTCCTTTCATTTTTTTTGTAATTTTTACACATTTTATTCCTATTGTTATTAGATTTATATAGAATTTCGCTGAAGTCCGACTAATCTAACTGTATTCTGCATTTGATTGCATTGAATCCCCGCGGTGACTCCATCACGCAGAAAACACGAGTTTCCGCCTGATGACTAAAGTTAAACTACATTGGACGCAGCTAGGGCATGGATGGGTGGTGATATGTTGAAATTCTCCAGAGTATTAGCTTCGGTAGTTTGCTGCGTGTATACAGGACATATCATAAAATATGGACAAAATTTGAAGGGCGAATTGGAAACTTTAAGAGTAAGAAGAAGAGATTGTATAGAAATATTCTATATTCATAATTACAACCTTGATCGTAAATTGTAACGTAGAATTTTTTCATATAAATTAATGAAATATTTGTTGTACATATATTAAATACTTATACGTAGAATAGATTCAATCATGGAAAAAATCAAAGATGCTCCAAACTGTCGTATAGAGTATACCCCAAATATCTTAACGATTAATCCGTAAATCATCCCTAAGTAAAAGATCGTAGCTCATACTAGGTGTACGAATAAGTAGTCCTCCATGTTTTTTTATTAACCTGGTAACGTAATTTAGATTAAAAACATGTTTGTGTCCTTTTAGATTAAAAACATCTTTGTATTCTTGAAAAGTGTCGATAAGTAAGAGGTCTCGAAAGGTGGACGTTTTTAATGATCAAATATACTTATAAATTTTATAATTCTTATAAAATACTAATATGAGCAACTGTACACTTTAATTCCTTGTATTACAATTTTTTGACGACTGCACAATCAAGAGTTACTTTTTCATTAATAATTTCCCAGATACAAAAGGAATTCTATTCTTATGGCAAGTGTAACATTTACTCTATATCTTAAATGTTAATATACCAGCGAATCAGTATTTCACTTTGACTTAAAGAAAATAAATTGTATGAACGTTTATTAAATGCAGTTTGAAATTGTCATCGCATGTGTGACTTGATGTTATAAGGCAATGGTTGAATAATTTTCTACCAGCTGAAATGGTCCGTGAAGTTTCTGAAATCTGAGACACCATCGTTGGAGGATTAAAAAACGAGGACAAATATCACATACACGTCTTTGGCTTTTGATGTTCTAAAAAAACAAACTTGCCAAAACATGTATTACTTATTCGTACACTTAATAGACCATTGTATCAACAGAAAAAAATGCATGCCCAACATTTTCCCCTTGAAGTCTCGCAAGTTTATCGTATACAAAAGAAACGATCTGCCTGTCAGCGTTGCATCGACCGGCAGTCGAATCTGATTCCCACGGAGTTATGCATAAAATATTCTTTCCGACTGGCTGGGGGCAATTATTCAAAAAGCGCTAGGCGGAACGGTACACGGGCGCAGTGGCGGGTCGACGCCTGCATCTGCGTGGCGCAACAGGTGCAACGGGTGCAAGGGTGCATTTGAATAATTGGAACGAACGAGCGAATGGTCACATTGGGGCATCTCAACGGAATCGATCGTGTGGTCCAAGTGAATTCGACCTCGACAACCCCTTGGAAATCGTCGAAGCGGGACGAAAGGGTGGAGGGGAGGGTGTCGCGGGATCGCGTTCGCCGCCCCTTTCGATATTCTCGGTCGTTTTGTCAAATCGAGCGAGACCGGAAGACTGCCGGTGAAATTATGACGGCGCTCGCGTGAAATTACACTTTCCTCCTTTTGCCCGCTAAAAAGTAATCTCGGGAATTCTGGATTGAGCCGATGGAGGCCAGTGGAACCGGGCCGTCCGGTTCCAACCGATTTGGAATTTACCTTCTGGCCCGGTTTCTGTTACTCTCTGATGACAATTTCCCCGTGTTCCCTGGCAATTACGCACTGGAATAAGAAAGAAGCGCTTGTAGAATTGGGTTACTTCAAATGTTACTGTTTATTTACTGCGATCTGTATTTACATTCGGTAACTACATAGACTGTGGATTTTATGCATTTGTAGCATGCACCATTATCTGAAAATCAGTGGCGTAAGACGTATGTATAACAAAAATGATTGAAGTTTTTACTTTACTTAGAACCTTAATGAATCTTTGATAATGTGAACAAGTTCTTCGTGGATTGCAATTTTTGTAAACCATTTGAAGAAAATCTACGTATGCATAAAAATCCGCAGTCTAGTCGTAACATATGAAATGTCCATTTGAATGCTTTAGATTCTTCACCTAGAATGTATCAAGAGACATATTGGTGACTGCAGTATGGATTATATAAAATTGAATGGCGATCTATACTCCTTTGTTTTGTGTATCTTTTGGTTGAAGTAATGTTGGATGTTCTTCAATATTTTCTTTGCAACGGCACAATGCATACGCACGAAATTTTTTGAGTCATTTTTCCTTTATGAATTTGAAGACAGTCATTCTGCGGCAAAAGATGCACGTAATGTTAATATAGCTTTCGAGGAGATTGGGGGGTAATTATTAGTATCACGACATTTGAATGAAATCGGGAACGTGAAGAAATTCTAAAGGTGGAGTCTTCATGAACTAAAAAAAACGGATCATTCATATGCTACAACCTAAATACAAGAGTATACAAAACACGATAACAAAAATGTTTCATGATTGTACAATAAACTTTTTTATTTCATTTCAGTTTGTCTTGAGTTTTAGTAGAAATATAGTTTTGTATCTAATTTTATTTTTACTTTTTTATTTTTATTTTTATTTTTTAAGTATGTAATTCAAAAAGAAATGAGAAGAATTGAATATCTACACACAGATATCACTGAGACGTCAGAGATATTCTATTTCCAAGATAATAAATACTAAAGTTAACAAAAGATTGCATATCAATACACTTGACACCTGAAAAATACAGGGGGGAGAGGATGTGTTCATCAAATGTTATTTTTAGTAAAACGAACTTTAAACATTGAAAACTTATAACTTAATATTACGTAGTTTTTTTTAACTGTTAAACCCAATACCATTTAACTAATACGATGTTTACTGGCATATCAACAGTGTAGAATATTGTATCTATATTTAAAATGTTTAAAACAAATTGAACAATCGACGTCAGTACATACTTGGTATAATAGAAGAACGTCCATTGAAATTGGGAATATGGATGATAGTTTAAATGTCAATAACGTGGAACTTTCATCTCTTTCCCCACTTCTAAATACACAGGATTTCTACGATCACAAACACATCCATATATATTCAATTATCCCTTTTCTCTGTATACTTACTCTTTCAATTCTACAGTGACCATTCGTTTTATCGAAAACTTTCTGTCAGCGTTAACACGAGTTGCTTCCATCATCATCATTATCATGACACCGTACAGTCTAAAGTCTAAAGAAACGAAAAAAAAAGGGAAAACCCACGAGTCGTAGACAAGCCAAACAACATCCTTTCTCGACGAAAGTCTCTATTGTCCTCGCAGCCCTTTACCCCGAAAGGCTGACGGTCCTCGCATCGGACGCAATCACGAAACGGTTCACGACTCGATGACACTCGGAGCCCCGCGATTGTTCATTCCTTGACTTTCACTTCGGCGTGTTCCGTCGATCACGAACCGTGACTCGACTCCCTCGACAAACACACACTCTAGGAAGAACGAGCGTGTGTTTGTCCTCTTTTTTTTTTTCGATCGGGGGTTCGTTGAATCCTGTGGGGCGCCTGGTTTCTCGGCGACATGTCGCGAAAACGGAAGGGAACCGGCTAGGTCACGTGCACCCGTCGATCGATCATCGATCAGGGCCGTCAGCGAATACCTTGATGATCGAACGATGAAATCGGATGTGAACCGAGAATGACCGACAGAGGTGATCAGGTCGGATGCGAGGCAACAATGACGGCTGGGATAGTCGGAAGATATGCCCGCTGCGACGCCACGGGATACGGATGACTATTGATGTCATCTTATTGGCGGAATCGCGGTCACTTTCCGGACCGTTGTGTCGTGACGGATCGCTTCCGGGCGTGAAGAGGCTTTGCGTTTAGGGAAAATTGGTACGATGATGAGGATTGAATTTGACGCGCGTGTACAATACAGTTTGCATCAATCTAACGTGCTATTAGTGATGGGCTAGTAAAGTCTTGTGAAATGGGTGACAGTTAATGTTTAGCTTTAGGTAGAGTGAGTATCTTAAGTATTTCAGTGCCAGTAGAATATTGACCCTCAGAAACTACACTCCATCTCAGCATACGTAAACACCACACTAGTGCGAATTGGGATTTTGAATTTTTTATGATTAAGAACTTGAAGATAATAAAAGCAAGTTGAACTCATAATACATTTTTTAGGGTATAATTTCCTCAGAAATTTAATGGTAATAATTGCAAAAGTGGGAAATAATTTTTGAACTAAGCAAATTTGTTATAAAGAAATGGTAAATTTTAAAACGAACAGACGAAATAATGTTTTGCTGGTGCAAATTCGCACAAGTGTGGTGTCTGAGGGTTAACTGTGGAAAAATCGTAGAATACAGAGGGATAATTATCACATAACATGTGGGCTGAACTTTGTAAGTAGTTTTTGGATGTTTATGCAAATATATATTTTTGTAGACTATGGTCTGTTTTTCTAAAGAAGATGCCTAGGAGGTAGGCCCGAGTTTTCGCGGTGTTGCCGCGATCGCGAGACACATACGGCACTTGTGTCTCTCTCACTCTTCGCGCCTTGGCCAATGACGTGCGACCGTCGACGTGCATCCTCGCCTACGGTCGTCTGTCTCCATCGCACGTATTACAAACCTCTCGAGAAGGACCTACCTACAATCTCAAGGAGTGGGGACTGCGTTCGGCACGCGCCCGTCAATCATCCATTGTCTGGAAATGACGTAGATGTTGACGAAATGCTGAACGTTTTCACACGTCAAGAGTTAAAATACATGAATAAGAACAAATTTATTTCTTTTGAAAGAATGTATTGTACCCAAATATTGAGCAACATGTTAAAAGGGAATTAAATGAATACGTAGGTTATTAAACGCTACACGTGAAAATCGCAGGGTAAAGAAGAAAGTTGGTTTACCGAGCGTCTGAGCGAGAGGCTCTCGTGCCGAAGTGACGGAGGATGGAAAGAGACACACAGTGGCATTGAGACGTCACAACGTAGCATGAAATACGTAGCTCGCGTTGGATCCCCACCAGGCCACGCGCCGAGGCAGGCCAACCTCCCAGGCATCTTCTTTAGAAAAACAGACCATAGTGTCGAATTTCTGACGCTTTTGGTGATTTTTTATTAATAGCTCAGGTGTAATAAGAGATATTGAAATACAAAACTATCTATAGCTTTAGGAAAGGGTTAAATTTTGAACGTATCACTTACTTTGATGCACCCTGTACATTCAGGACAGTCGACAAAATACAGTTGTACATATGGTTCATTTGATTCGTATTTATTTATGCTCACACACACACACGAGCGCGCGCACACACATACACGAGATGGTGCCTAGGTTGCGACTCATGATTTGTAGGATTGCGATGACAGATGTCAAACTACCAGTAGGAAGTCTCAAGCTATGCTTCATCGTGTAATCGTGTAAGTACATAAGGAAATGTGAGTAAAATGATTACAATTACAGCATCATCCCCATTTATGTAATTGTTATTAATGATGAGATCCCCATTACTAATCATGAGAGTAGATAGATTAAATGTAGACGTTTTACTAATAATGCGACAATTGCGAGATGAATAATGAACAAATTAGAGGAAATCAAATAAAAATAAGCCATAGGCCAATGAAATGATTAGGAAATCGTCTCCATTATTCTCTGTATTTGCGTTTATAGTCTCGAGTAGTGTGAACACAGGGGAAGAAGACGTATCTGTTACCAGTTACAAACATTTATTTAAGTTAGCATATATATATACTTGAAAATTTAATATAATACTTCTTTCTTCAATTTTAAATATTTGACCTTTGCACTATCATTTTAACGTGTGGTTTAGTAAATAGGATATATGACATTGGCAAACAATAACAAATACTGTCAAGCTCGCTCAAATCTTTTCCTTCTTTATTGTTACTGACTGGCATTCCTTATATTCGTTACAAGGAAGTATATGTAAAATGTATATAGAGTATTTGAACACAATGTGTTAGATCGATTACGTTGCACATGAAGATTCCATGTTGATCCCTCTTAGCCACATTACAATTAATTTCATTGTGCGAAGTAAGGAATTCATCTATAGATTCCATTTACTGCTGTACATCTTTCATACCGAAGATATTGGAAAATTTCCACGTAATGATGACTGATAGAAAAATCGTTATTTTAATAATTAATGCTAAATAGGAATTAAAGTCAAAGATCTTATCGATTCATCAACATTGTTATCATCAAAAAAATAAAAAATAAAACTGTACGTCGTCCCCTCTTGAAACTATTTCAAACAGAAACAATTACACTCAATACGATCTCGTCACCTTGATACGAGAGATCGTTCCGCAGCGCGGCATTTGTTCGTCTCGCGACAAATTGAGAGGTCCAATTAGCCCCGTTGACGATCTCAGAACCGCTCGAGCGGACTCCGGGATGAGCGGGCGACTAATTATACGAGCGAATTAAATCGACCGCGTAAAAACGTCCTCGTGGAAACGTGCGTGCGTTTTACACGTCCGCATTCTCATAACGGGCTGCAGAGCAGCGTCGATTTAAATACCACGGGGAGAGAAGGGGTTAGGAGGAGGGGTGACCAATTAGAGGGGTTAATTCCTAAGTGATTTATGATCTGAAAAGGGGAGACAGAGGTGACCTTACGCGGAGTCGCCTGGCCTAGAATTCTTGCACAATCGTTGGTTCATCGCCGACGATTATTTATTCGTCGTAATCAAAACCGCTTGTGGATATTCGTGGGATCGAAAACGAACGGACGATTATTAATTTGTCCTTCGACCACGCATAAATAATCGACGACCTTGCCGGAAGCTCGCCAGGTAATTGTTTTTTTGTACACGTACATTATCGATCGAAAAACAGAGACCAGATTTCGCAATTGTTGATAGAACAAACGAGTTTTTTTTACAGCGATTTAGTAACACTTGTAGAATTGGTAGTTATTATGTTATTAACCCCTTAAGTGGAGGAAAGCGGATCTGTTTGCCTTGGTTTGTACTTCTTTGTACAATTTGACGTCACAAGAATGTCCATCATATCACTTCACTTTAATAATAATACCTGTTATAAGAAAGAAGTGCTCTTCTTGTTTTTAATTGAATTTAAAAATTAAAATTTTGGCCAGCTTTTTAAGTCGAATACTCTATATTGCGACGTGCGAAAATTCTATCTCCGCTTAAGGGGTTAATATGTTGTCTTCTTGAAATTTTTTTACAGTAATGTTTTCGTCCTGTATTTATTGTGAGATCTGAACTCATAATTTTGGTTGGTATTGTTTTATTTATGAAAGACTTTGTGCCAAACTTCTAGGATGCATAGTAGTTATTAGAAAAGATCGAGGTGTATTGTACGGAGTGTTTTGTTTAGTTTGGCCACGCGAATTGTCTCTGTTGCTTTTCCTGATACAGAAAAAGTATCGAAATAAATTTACTTTTTAAAGTTAAGCTTAAAAAAAGAAGGAAAGAAAAGTTAAAGCTAATAGTAGCATCAAATCGCTCAAGTTTGTCTATTATAGAATAAACATATTCAAATCAATTTTCTGAACTGAAATAATAATAAGAATACACTTAATCGTACAGATACATTATTCGAATACGTAATGTTCAGTCTTTCAGTAGGTATAATACAGGTGCAAAAGGAAGTGAGAAGATTTTAGACCATTTATACCACAAATTCCAAGGATATTAATATGAATTCTTTTTGCACGCCCTGTACAAAATCGTTTCGATGATTCTCGTCGATGCGTTCGAAAACATGAAATTTTGTTCTGGTGGCTGATGACTAAACACTTGGCAGATCCATGCGTCATTTTATTTCTGTGCTTTGTTGTGTTGCCCTGTATCTTGCATAATTCGTAGGACAGATCAAACGGTTGTGGAGAACGTATGAGTGAGGATATCTGAATAGAGTTGGGCTTATTTTATTTCAAATAACGAATAACGAATAAAGTCCAAGGATTTATTCGCGAATAACTTTTTATTGTTCGTTTATTATTCACGAATAAGTCTTTATTTGTTATTTGTTATTCGTTATTCTGAATAACTCCGCAGCGTATAAAAGTCAGGAGTAAGCGACACCGCTTTCCATCCATGGATTGAAACTCTAGGGGTACGATGCGGTAAGGGGAACCCTTCTCGAGATAGCGATTGACTGATTTTATTAATTGATTCATTTTCGTTTCGTACATTTCTAATTTTCACATGTACATAATTTCACTCTCGGTCATATCAATATTGCTATTTCATTATTGATATAATTTCAGAAATCATGGAATAGACTAGAGCGAATCGAACATAACGTTGACATACTTCTAAATTGTTACGAAAGGCTGATTTGTATCACGTTGTGTATTAAAAGAGAAAAAAACTATTTAAGAGGAAGGGGAGGCAAAATCTTTCTTATAGGTATAACAAGTTTTTCATTATAGTTATTACATAATAATGTTCTACAATTTCATACTGATATCTACTCATGATTTAATCTATTCTTATAATCTTCCAAAATTTTCCCGAAAGAAAAATCAAAACTGTTATATCGAATTTTTTAAATTTCTCGAACTCTCATGTACACGACGAATGATTTTAATTAATTAATTATTACATCAAAGTGAATCTTTATTTCATTAAATTTGTTTTCTAAGTAGGATATTGTAAAGCGTTAATACGTCATATTATAATTAATTTTACCGTTAATCAATTGCTTAGATTCGCGTAATGGAAACAAACCCTGGATTTTAAGTAAGTTTTATTTCTAATAAGAAACAAAAAATAATGATTTATTTTAAATAATGATTTTATTCAACAAAAAATTATTCGTTAATCACAAATAAATGTGTAACGTTATTCATTATTCCAAATAACTTCGTTATCTCTACGTACCTGTCACCATGGTTCTTCGCTTTACTCCCTACACTACACCCAGACATTCACTTATGCACGTATGCACCGCGGATGCGTGCCGATAAAACCTTTATTCGCTGATTCCTTCGAATAAATGCTTGTATGAATAAATTCGTTTTATTCGCAACTTTTATTGGAAGATTATTCGAATTTTTATTGAAATAAAATTTCATTCGAATAACGCTCAACTCTGCTGAATAGAGGATGTTTCGTAATCGGAGCTGGTGAAGATGTAGATACGAGGGTCGGGTGTATAAGGAATTTCTAAATGGGAAATTTATTGCTTTATTTCGTGGTTGGGTTCCGGAACCTTCCATAGCTTCTTAAAATTAATGCTGTTTAAGAATTCAAACTGTCCACGGTGTTACTTTGAATAATGATTAGAAATTCTTGTATTCGAATAGGAAGCAAAAGACAGAAAGCATCAATACAAGCCGCTTAAAACGTCTGTGTACTAACTTTTCAATATTAATACCCTAGTTTTATCAGTAATTTGAAGTGTCACATATTGAACTGGTATAAATCATATAAGAATATACACATATTCTAATTCGTTTTTAATAAATTAGCTTAATTATAAAGTTCACAAAAAAATATTTAACAAGATTATTTAAACGGTAGCAAACTTTTATCTTGTTTGATATTAGCAAAGTAAAGAACAAGTTACTAAAACTGATTAAAAATGCTCGTTTTTGGAAAGTCAGGGCAGAAATCGAAAATTTATATAAGCTATTCTGACTCCATGGGTAATTCTGATTATACTTTTTGAATACATATGTTTCTTGGATTGTGTAAACAACGGAGTCAGATTCAGTGATTCACGATCTTCGTATGACCGGTCCAATATTTTTCGTGCATCGTGCAGCGTTACTCTATTTCCTAAAGAGTATGTTTAACAACACTTTCGATAGTTTTGTAATGAATCGTTGGGTTTGTATCGCATGATAGAGTGTCAACTGACCCGTATCGACGGGAGAATATGTATACAGGGTCTATAAAAAAAATTGCTTAAAAATTTGGATACTATAAGTTCTACGTGCCGAAACTAGAAATAAAGTTAATATTAACATATGGCCTCAAACATTTCTTTATACTTTATTTATTTTTATATCGTGGGCCCATTATGTAGCCACCATGCTGAGTTACTTTGAATCTACTAGATTTGTATATGTAGGGACATTTAAGAACTATTACTATTATAATATAAACAATATAAGCAATGAATGTCATGGAGAACACTTCGAACACCTACTTTGAAGTCATCTATTTGACACTAATATTCGTTTCTGAATATCTGTTTTTATAAATATTTATTATTTTGACACACGGAACTTACGATTGACACTCACCATACGTATATTCGTTCAATTTTTTCCATACACCCTGTATACTATGGATTTGATACTATTTCACGATTCGCTTACAATTAATGCTGAACGAATGAATTTCATCGCAACATTTCACTCGAGCGACCTAGATGCCTGGTTTAAATCATTCCTGACGAATTGCCGCCGTAATTACCGTCTGACATTCCTGTATACGAGCCGAGTATTCCCCCATATGAATCATTTGCTATAATGATGAACTCCACAAAAGTATAAAAATATAAATAGTTAATTGACAACCACCGTCGCTATGCGTTAACTGGACCTGGACGCGTGTTCCAATAAAACAGTTACGACTAGGTTATTTCTAAATGTAGTAACGAGAAATTTTAACCCAATAAAGTCAGATTATTATTACTTCTCAGCAACCTATGAGAAAAAATGAATATTTCAAATAGTAAAGTGCCAAAAATGGCAGATAAATCTTGTGGTGTATTAATTGTTAATTTATAATCGTCAGTGAGTGCAGAATCAAACAAGTGCTTTGGTATTAAAACTTGAAAAACTCAACAAATTGAAGTCAGTCACTTTGGTCTGTGAACGGCTCATATGACGGAGCATGCCTACAACGGATCCGACATTCTTTCTCGCATAACTGTGGCAGTAATTCTTGAAATTGTTCAAGCGACGTGCATTCTGTAACACCTAATTCCCAGATTTCTCGGCGACTCGAATTTTGCACGGTCTCTACTCGCCTAGCTTCTCGCTGGACTTATCGCAGCAATTTCGTCGCAGTGCCAATGTCCAATTGGCATCTTTATCCCAAGGAAAGGGTAGCCGGTTGGTTGAGATCCAAGAGGCTTTACTGTTTTTTGTAGATGGTTCTTGAGTTGCTACAGTAATCTGGTGGTTTACGCTACGTTTGTTGCCTGCGCAATGTATCTTTTCGCAGATGAAAATGAAACTTTATGTTTGTTATGTAAACGTGGATGAAGTTTAATTTAACTTTAACTTGGATTTAAGTAACTTTAGAATTCATTGAATTATATACATTTCTAACTTAATGTAAAATAAACTGGTTAGATACAGTGTGGCATAATTTCAATTTAACGTTGGTTTTAATGAACATTTAAGTGGTTTATATCTGGACCCCAGAGCCAGGGTGTACTAAGTCACGCTTTTCAAACTTTAGGGGAGAGCAAATGAAAGGTGCGAAAACCTTGTAACTTTAGAAACGCTCAGTAAGAATTGAGTGAGAAGCAATCGCTACCTTTGAATTATTGAATGGATTTAAGACAAGTCTCTATATGTAGAAGTGGTGAACTTTGCATTAATTCTTCTATCTGATGGACTTTATACTGTCTTAAAAATATGAACTTAATATTATTTTTAGTCTATTATGTACCTATATTAAAAACTAGATGGTTTAGAATGAAATGATTTTTACGATCGGAAGGAATGAAATATTTGATACAGGCAACATGTAAAATGTCATTTTTTAACAAAGTGGACTGTTATATCAAGTGTAACCTGATTTTGATTGAAAAATCAATTTTTAACTTTATTCAATTTTGCTTCGCAATTATATCAAAATCATGACTGAGTTAAGTCTTGATTAATTTGTATTATATCCTTGTTCAACAGAACTGAAAACTATTATGAATTTATAATGACCCCGATTTAAATTTATAATCAACTCGATTACAAAGGAACTAACGCTTTTTCGAAGTTCCACTTATACACTCAAACCATCATGTACAGTTCTGCTCGTCACGTCATAGATACTTTGCACAGTCAGTGTTCGGTGCAGTTTGACAAGCTGACATTTTTAGTGAGCAGGAAAATTATCCTCGACTCGTTGAACACATCGTGTGCCTAGTAGCTGGATGACCTGCTTGCTGCCTGCTCTTCTGTTGAAAGTTCGTGTTTCCTGAAACTTTTGAAACGAGGACAGAGCCGTTTTCATCAGATCTAACCGACACGTATAAGGTCAAGGACGTATCGATTCGTCGGTCTTTCTGAATCGTATCGTTAACGCGTTGAAAGGCGTCTTGAAGATTCCCTCGCTTTCTTGTGATTTAATTCATTTCGTTAACACGACTATCGTCATATCTTTCATTACGTACCTTCATTAGAAATCCTAGCTTTCGGAGATTCTTCCAACATCTAATTGGTCAATAAATATAACCAAAACAGGGACACTTCAATCTACATAGGTGTTGTTACACATGTAATGAATTTTAACCGTTTGAGTGCCACGGAGCGATTTTGCGCTTCTCCTCTGTCCCTCGAACAGTGCCAGCGCTCTAGGCTGCGAAACCGATAACCGCGACACGCTCGGTTTCTGTCGATGCGCGACTTTACGGTTACCACTCCATATATATATATCCTTTTATATATGCAATAAAATATTTAAATTATATTCTTATATTATTTAAAGACGCTGATGAATCTGTACTTACGCTCAGAAAGATGACAGAACAACACTGAATTGAAACAATTACAGCTACCGTATAAAGCTGAAAACAGCGCAATAGCGCTCTTTGGCATTCTTGGAGAGGGAATAAGACAAGCGCTATCGCGCCGCTTGGCATTTTTGGACGGGAAAACAGCAAAGACACGTGGCACTCAAACGGTTAACAAATCGCCGTGGCTTTAATCTATTTCAATGTTTACATTTTTTTTGGTACCATGTGAAATTGCAATTGCACTTAATTTAAATGAAATCGTGTAATTTTTTTAAATAAATAGGATCCTGGGAATATCTTGTATGTAAAAGTATAAGGATAAATTCTCTAATAATAACACATGCTGCTATTATCTGTTGTTTTATATTTTCTGGTGTAGTGGGTACTTCTTTGATAAACAGCATTTTTCAATGCTCCCCAGAGAAAAAAAATCTAATGGGATTAAATGTAGAGAACGAGGTGGCCAAGAAACTAATCCTCCACGTCCTACCCATTTATTTGGGTAAAGTTCGTTCAGTGCATCTCTTATTATCCGAGCATAATGTGCTGGACACCCGTCGTGCTGTAACCACATCATTTGGCGAACGTTTAGTGGTACATTTTCTAGACCATTCGTTTATGTAAAAGTGTGGGTCTATGAAATAATACAGCATGTGCTAGAATAAGTTCAGAAATGATAAGAAATGCACGTGATGCAGCGATAACGGTCACCATTTCCAGCATTTCCTCTAATGTAAAAAAGTTTATTTTACTACCACATTTGACCTTGCATGACCTTCAATGATAGCTCGCTGAAGTCGTCCCAACACCGGCTATCGCATCGCGATAAAAAAAACATAGCATTCCATTAAGAAAAATAGAGATGACCTTGAAATCTCCTCTATTCCTTCAGCCACGTAGAAAATGTTTTTGTCACAGTATGCTTGCCTCTATACCGTGTAAGTTTTATATATAACATTTTTTCATATTATTACAAATAACGGCAATATTCAAAGTGGACATAGTTATTGTCCCACGCTGTATATGCCTGTACGTTCAATAATAGATTAAATGTTCCTAATACTGCCACTTTATTTATTTTACTTAATAGAAACATAACGTACGAAGAAATGTGTACTGAAGATTGTATTATTAACCCTGTCCAACCGCAGGATTCCATTTGGAATTGTTAACTCATTTAGCATTTATTGTTCATATCATGAACCTGAATATTCAATATGGCATCGTATCGTATAGTATAATTTTTTGCCGTTAGACGGAAAAGTTCTCGGAAATATGATTCGGGACCCGACCCGATCCCGAAATGTCGGGTACCCGAACACCCCTGATACCGGTATATGTTGTACCGGTATTTTATGTTTCGGTAGAAGTCCCTGTAAAATATCGGTATTATACCGGTATATATTTTTGGTTTTCCGTAATATTGGTTTCGGTATATCTTCGGTATTATATCAATATTTTTCAGTTGTACCTTCCAAACCCTAATAGAAATCGAAATACGAAAATACCGATATGATATTACACCGCTGTATAAAAATACCGGTATATTTACCGATATTTACTAGTAATTTTTTCTGTTCATTACATTTTTGAAGATATTTTTTATTATATTTTTACGACGCAAAATTACGAGAATAATGTCGAAGAATGTATGTGCATGAAGGAATTAAAGAACGTACAATATTGCCAACTTCTAACGATGCCTGTGGATGTGCATATTGGTCCTTATTTGTCTCGCCGCAGCATTCTTTTAATTCAGCGACACATTCCAACATATTATATATGAAATTGCCATTATGTAGAACAGTGAGAAATTTGAAAACAAGAATTTATTTATAACTTTCTATGTTATAAAAATGATATTGCAACTTCGAAAAGCATTATTCAATTAGGCCAAACCTTCTAACTAAATTAAAAGAAAGGAAAAATTTGCTACGTTCGACACACTCGGAAGTTTTGCGCTAGCCTTATCTATAAATAGATCGGAGTGGTACCGGTTCTTGCAAATATTCAGGGTTCCGGTACTCTACTACAGAATCGTTAGTTACAAAAGTGGAAGCTGTTCTCGTATCGGAACCGAAATGTCAATCGTAAAGTGGAAGCGCTTCTCGTACCGGAATAGAACCGCTTTCACACTAACGGTTCTTTTTCCATCCCTGCCGGTCACCTTGCACCACCATGCCAGTCAACGTGTTAACATTGTCTAGTCGTCATGTCATTGAACGATACCCAATGTTTCCGTAACATTTGACCTTGAACCAGCGGGGCGGTGGAGTGGTAGCCCCGGAAATACAAGTAGATCGTGTCGCGACGGCCGGACCGGTCCTCGAAAACGACTCGAGGAGACGGCTGGGGTAGAGTCCATGTAAATGCGATCTCACCCTCTCGGCGTTTGCCAGCTTGCCGGCACCGAGTGCACCCGCGGGAGAATGAAAACCGGCCGGTCTCTGGGAGGGTGAGAGGCAGGATGAGGAGGAGGAAGCGTTCCCTTGCAAATGGAATGCAAAATCCTGGACGGTGCCGATGCTCGTGGGAACTTCGCCGTCCGTAAGCACGGCGACGAAAGTCCCGACGAAAGGATTTCCAATCTCCTTTAATGGCGCATTAATCGCGACTCCGTCGAGTGGTACGTGGGTAGGGGGGATGAAAAAGGGAAAAGCAAAGGGGGTTGAGGAGGGGGAAGCCTCACCAACGCGATAACCCCCGGCTCGAAGCGGTTTTCAATTGACGACGGGCGACCGATAGTCTGCAAAGTTTCTTGGAATACCGATTATCGATACTCTCGCATCCAGCGGCTTTAATACGGCCCGGAATTTCTTGCGGGTGTTACGAAGTGGCGTTAAATAGACGCTTCCGGGGCCGGGGGATTTCGTTTTGGGCGACTTTCGACATGATGGGATTCGGGCGGAGACGCTATATTACTCGAATGGAGAGGTAGGATAGAGGATTGACGGGATAATTGTGTTCTTGAGGTTAGGGAGCTTGGTGAACGCGAAATTTTTGACGATGTGTCCTGAACTTTGGGTTTGTTGTTAAATTCTATTAAGTAATGATATTCAATTTTTTTAGTAGGATAGCAGGGTAGTATAAATTCAAAATATCTTATCGATCTTCGTAACGATCGTGCAGTGTTAAAGATCAATGAGGAATAATGTCGACTAGCATAAATTGTTTATTTTGTTTAAACTTAACATTGATTTTCGTAAACAATGGTCGATTAATTTCTCTTTCCTTGATCTTATTATTGTTCTTTGCTACGATAAGTGGGCAGACTGTGGATATTTATGCAAATATTGTTCTTTCTTGTCCATTTTACAGTTGTCACACCTATTTTTTCGACCGCAGTTATCGCACTGAGCCCATTCGACCCAAGCCAATTTACAGTCGGCTGTTGTTTAAAAACTATCTGTTAAATGAAGTTGCAAACGTTCTGAGACAAAATTTGAACATTGTAGAATATATTTTCACTGTGAAAAACTAATATTCAAACTATTATCATGTTTAAAAAGATTCTTGAAAAGAAAACTTCCGAAAAAAGTTTTTTTTTTAGGATACATGAAGTTACTACTGTACATATGGCGTCAGTAGTACCATTTTTAATGATGCCTCAAAGATATCTTACTTCACAGTTACACATTCTATTAATTCCGAAATACAATGAAAACCACAACAACAAACTTGACCGAACATTTTTGTATATTCATTGTCAGTTTTAATCAGTTATGTACGCTACAAATGCATAAAATCGGCAGTCTATAAATGTGTCTTTGTCCTTCAGGAAATATGTATACAAGTCAGTTCCCTCCGAGCTGTCATACTGTTCAGACGTGTTTTTAGTATACTGATTGTGAGTGCCAGTATGGACATAGGTTCGTTAAGTAATTAGTGGTACTGTATATTTTGAAAATAAAGAACGATCTACGCATATTAATTACATATTATTAGACAGTGGATTTATACAACTGTTTAAGACACGGTAACATAAAGAGGTTAAGTAAGTTTAATAACTGTTTTATTTTTGAACGGGCTTGTTACAACTATACTAAAGAAAATAGTTTTTGATTTCATTTTAGTTTTTTTGACATAAATCTGTACAATTAATAATTGTGTTCATTATGTTCACGATATTCTTCTGTACGTTACCGATTCAGAAAAACGTTCAGGAACGTATTTAATTGTTTTCTAAAAATATTGTAAAAACTTCTCCTGTCTGTAATGTGCTTCATATTTTGCAACTTTTATTACACGATTGTCATTTCTTGAGTATCAAGTAACAGTTAGTGAAGATTAACGTTCAATGGAACCCTTCTTTCTTCCTTTTTTGACTCATTGTGATATAGACAAACTATAGTGTCTAATGGATCGTATAAGTCTCGTTAAAACCTGACTTGAAGCGCCGAAAGATCTTAATTACAGGAAACTAAAAATGATAAATTTAGTTCACTTCGTCTTGTATGCTGTTATGATTATTCTTTCAAGATCACTTGCTAATTTTGAGAAGTAGGTTATCTTACATTAATTAGCTAATTATTTGTCCACTATTGTTCTCCACTTATTAAACTCATAAATCTATTATTCTTCGTCTTTCACATTATTCTATCTAATATAAAATGTGATTGTTAAAATTGTTAAAACAATGAATTATTAGTGCCGCACAAGCTTCACTGTGACAGTAATCGCAATAGTAGACAAGATGGTCTAAATATGGGCTACTTTTACTTCAGCACTTAATAAATCTAAAACATGTTCACTTTATGATATTCATTTAAATATGCTTCTTTTGTCCTGAGTCGTAATTTCACACTAGTCCCGCTAGGATGAAGCATCTAACAAGACCCTATACTTTCGACTAGCCTAGATTTAGGCCGGGATTCATAGTCACTACTTATTCTTAAGCAGATGCTTAAGTTCCCAGTTATGAATGCATACGTGTATACGTATGGACTACACATTTATAACTGGGGACTTGAGCATTTGCTTAAGAATAAGCAACGACTATGAATCCCGCCCTTAGACCCTGCCTGTATCAGTACCACCTACTCTATGCCTCTTGAAAATCATGCAAATAAGCTTGTACCAATGTACTAAACGCTTTGTAGTAATCGTTTAAAACACAAGCACCAACCATTTATTAGTGAACAATATCGGTTAAACGTCTATAAGCGCCAAGCAACTTACAATAAATCATCGATTGGTGCTTGGTGGCTTCCCACCACTGGGTGCTTGACTGGTTCCACGGGGGGCTCTTCATGGTGTGGATGCCATCTGAACATTTAGTGCCGAGGAGCCTATGAACACTGATCGATGATTTACTCTACTATGAACAAAATTCCAATAAGCACCAAACCTAATAAGCGTCAATAGCAGTGAAAGGGTTAAAGTCTTAGTTTAAAGTGATCCAAGTTCGTCATCCGAAGATCAACATTCCGAAATCAGTGAATTCTAATATATCCCCCTGGTATCTGGTGTTAATTGCTAACTTTCGAAATTTCTATCTCGATCCACGCGAGATTGAAATTCTACATACTTTCTACGGTTGGCCAAGGCAGAGGACGAACGAGCGTACGCGTTCCCTACGTGTTTGTCGACGTCTGTTCTCGAGCAATTACCGCCGGAACAATACGCGGCAATTACGCGAGCGACCCGGGGACTCGAATACAATGCGAACGAAAAGAAGGCAGGCAGGTCCGACATGTTTACGCGGAAACGTAAACGACGCCGGGAAGCCGCGCAGCCGACATTGAACTTGGCCCCGTGCCGGAAAGTTTTTAATTTATTCGAGCAACCCCCCTCACCCGTTGCTTCCGCCCGGCCGTGGTTCAACTCTCTTAAGGGAGTCCGACGACTCGTTCACCGGACCCCCCCGGCTTCTTTCTCCTCGATTCTCATGGAAATAGTCTGTTTACGGGATAGCACGGTTCGCGAGGCAAGCGACGAGGATCAAAAGTTTTTTTCGCCCTGCGGATAGGCGTGCAAGGGGATGCCATCCAGGGAATAACTTGGAACTTCTTAATGTTTTTCAATCGTAGTAACGAAGTTCATAATAGTTCGTGTAGTAATGGCTCCACGTTTAATCTTCCGACGAGTTTACGCGACGAGAGCGCTATTATGGGGAGAGTTTGAATTATTTGAAAGTTTGATGAGATTGGAAGGGACTGTGTGTAACTTGTTTGGTACCTCGTGTGGCGATAGGGTCGTTTGGCGCTTTTAGTAAATGAGTTTACAAATAGGCGAATACAAGGGTGTTACAAGAAAATAGTAAATATGAAGACTTCCTTGTTGGTTTTCTTAATTGTATTAAGGGGTCATGCTCAGTCAGGAGGCCGAAAATAGAGTGTTCTTTAGGAATTTTTTTCTCGAAAACTATAAGACCTTTTTCAAAAAATGTGTTTTTGTTTCAAAGATTGCAGTTTCTAGATTATAGGGTAATTTTTTTATTTAAAAATATTTATTAGTAAATATTTCACTGTAACTTCGTAACGGTTCATCTGAAATTAAAAATTCAGTAAGATTTATGTAATGGAAGAACCAATCTTGTCCTTGAACGTGGGGTTTTTCGAAATATTGATTAGAAACAAAATAGCGGACGTTTTCCTGAAAAAGTACGATTTTCACCTAAAAATCACTCGTTTTTGGTGAATTAAAAAAAAAGTATAGAACGAACAAAAGAATCCTTCGATCAAGGACAAGTTTTTCTGATTTGTAAATCGACACAGTAATTTTCGAGAAATATTGATCATCGATTTGAAAAATGTAGTTTCGAGAAAAACGCGTTTAAAGTTTCAAGTCAAGCTTACACTTATATAACATGTTCATTTTTTAACGCCTGTACCTCTGTCATTTTTAATTGGATTACCTTGAAACTTGCACAGAATATTCTCAAGATGTTGTACTTAAAGAAAATGTAGAAAGTGAAAAATCGATTTGTTGAAAATTTCTGACTGAGCATGACCCCTTAATATACATTAATCTTTGTTAACCTTTAATTGGTCACGTGCCGTTTGTAAGACTGCTTCATTTATAAATTTTCTAGTAATTTCAAAACCACCTGTTGGTCTGTTTAATTTGTTTTTTGTTGCTTTTTTTCTTGAAAATTTGTGTGTTAATGTGTGGTGGCTGTAGCACCACGCACGCCAATGCATATTTTGCTTCTAAAAATTTCTCTTTCCTTTTCAACTCTGTTACGCTATTATTCTCTATTTCCTGTCTGCTGGTCGCACATTTGGTGACAGGCCCTTCACTAATTTCCAACGCATCCTTGAGAGCGTCGCCAGAGTTCTGGTTTTCGTTAGTCTCGGTCCTTCGCCTACCTCTTAGCTTTCTCTGTTTATGACTCTTTTCCGCTGTCCCTATTGCTGTCGCTGATTTCTCAAGTTTTCCTTTTCTATTCTCTTTTCTTTTTCTCTCCCATATTTTTGCCTTTTCTAACTCCGAGGGATTTAGGAAATGCAGCGAGAGTAGGGAGTCGATGGTAAGCCTCCGAGATTACAACACCAACACTGCACTAGTATTCGCGCTTACCGATTGTACTAAATAAATGAAGTGAGGACAATTTCTATTGTTTTATACCACCTTACCCACCTCAATGTATTAGCAAAGAAGAATAAATGTTTAAGTTCAACTTATGTCGATCTCTAAACAATGTTGTCAAAATTTCATTGTTATACACGTTCCTAGAAATACCAGTCTCACGAACGGCATGTGATCAGTTAAGATTTAATATATAATACTTAAGATGCATCGAATCGAGAAACGATATACAATTTACTTAGAGAAGTATTTTGACTAATGAACTTAGGAAAAAACGCACAACATTATCTTCGCAGTGTTAATATTTATTTTATACATACTTATTTACAATAAAATTAATATATATTGTATACTTCACGGTCAGTTTTATCGATTTCATTATATTCTTCTAATCTGTTATGTATAAAAGGAACTAGTTTTTTATTAATTTGATTATATCCATAATTGTAAAATAACAATACTTTTTCAAACTAAACTGTGTATAATTTCTCAGTTGACTGCATCCTTATGTAAAGTATATTAATCCAGGTTAGTTCTATCTTTAACATTGATTAAATATGTCATGTATACAGTGGATAAATACTTCTGTAACTGCATTTTTTAAAATATTCTCGAACTACAATCGTTTGTTTTTAGTTCTATTTTTGTAACAAATTATTTATCTCTATAAATAACAGCATAACTTCTCCATACTTTTATTCTTACATTGACTTAGATTGTTTCACGTCTCAAATACATCTTATGCGAACATTCACTGCTCTCAGTATCTTTACTTCAGCAGGTCGATTATTATGTATACTGTTTGTAATAATATACAGAGTCGTCAATCTAACAGTTTGCATGATTTTTCAGCTATTTGCGACAACGTAATAAAAAAATACTTTTTTTTTATAGCGATACCTAACCCAAGATCACGTTGAGTATTTTAAGTACAACCATATACGTTTGTTTCGTTATATTATAAGAGGCAGTAAGACGAACTAAACCAATACAGAATGTGACACGTTTACTCACAGAACACTAAAGTTACAGCAGTGGAAGCCAATCTACTAACCTGCACGTTCTTCCGATTTGTCTCCACTTTAAAAGACTGAACAGAGAACATGTAAATATGCCTATCACTATTTCCACCGCCGTAAATTTAGTATCATTTATTTAGTGTTCCCTAAAATACGCAGGTAATAAATTATACGGTTCCACTAAAAAAAGAGTCAAGGAAGCTTCGAGTTCACCACAGAAATAAATACATTTTCGAAATGTTCATTATTGTTATACGTTGTCTTTTTCTATCACATTGTCGCAAACGGTCGAAGACTCGTGTAATACCGTTAGAGTGAACACCCTGTACACGTCGGTTACCCCCAGAAGTCCAATTTCACATCGCGACCCCACCATTTCCATGAAGACACAATCGCGCTTAATCTTGAACCGATCTCCGACCGCGTCAGAATCAGCAAGCGAACGCGTACACCTGAAAGAACAGCTCGTAGACCTCTGCAGCGTACCCTGTTGCACGTGTGGGAAAAAGGGACCGCGTAATCGTGCCCCGTCTCGCTCGCTTAACGAGCGGAAACATTATTAACGCGCGTACGTACCCGACTTTTTCGCCCCGGATGCGTTTGACGCTCGCTGTACACCGCGCCGTTGTGTCTTCGTCTTCTTTTGGCCTCCTCCGTATGTACCCTCCCCTCGACCCCCCTCCCTTCTTTCATCCGACTCTTGAAATGCATTGTCTACACGGTCGCAGTAGGTTCTCAGGGACGCGAGGCGTGGGAAGGTTCGCAGAGCCTTAAAGTTCGCAACTAGCCAAGGTGCGCGAGACAGATCCTGAAACGCTGAGGGGGGAAGCCAGCCCACTCTAACCCAATTCGTACCGAATCGTGAACCAGCAACAGAGAAAGAGAGACATAGATAGGACCCCACACGTATATATACTTAGCTGGGTTGTGCAACCGTTCACGCAGGCCCAATTAAGTAATTACTGACTCTGGTAGACTCGATTAATTCGCGACCACGAATAATTAGCAGGCCGTCCTATGGTGTAAGAAATAATTATCCGCGGTTGCGTATCGCGATCCTTTTCCATCCGGCGCGCGGGGCCCTAGGCCTACCGTTGGGTGTCTCGAATGCTTAACCCACATTTCTTGTTATGCGTCGCTTTTCCGTCGATTATGCTCTACCTATAGTGGACCTGTTCACTGATTTTCCTGTTTCTCTCTGTCTGTTCCAGCCGAAAGAACTCGATCGTTCTCAGGACACAGCTGTCCGTGAGGGTGCACACCATTATAGGTGAGTATCGGATCCTTGATTCGAGATCTAAACCGCGGCCTCTCACGATCCACTTCGACGGATCGGTCCCGGCCACGTCGAATCCCCCACCCAATCGACATCTTTGAGTCGAATCTACTTCCCACTTACCGAGCCTCTCGAACGATGATTGATAAAGCGTTTTTTCGTTGCGCCCGTTGTCCCAATCAACGACGGTGATAGTGTGGAGATTACGAGGTTCGGTCGATCGGTAACGATTGGATGACGATTGACGGTTCAGGGGAAAACGATTTCTACATAACCCTCTCACGGTGTAATAAAATGACGTGGGGTAACGAACGGTAATACGCGTGTGCAAAAGTAACAAATGCTCTTCTGTCTAAAGTCTTCATTAACTCTTAAGACCGTCGGCATGTTTTTATAAAAAAGTGGTCTTTTTTGTGCCAAAAAGTTATGTATATATTACCCATGTACTTCGTTGAATTTCGAGTTTAGCCAATGTCCCAAAAGGAATTCGGTCGGCAGCCGATTTTTGTAAAAATTTCAAGTTCTAAACAAATGTATAACTGCACTATGCAGCTATGAATGATTGAAAGAAAAAAGATATACGAGTTTGATTTATATCTGTGTTCAATATTTTAGATCAACCGAAAAATGCGACTCTAGATGTAATTAATTTTCATATTATATAAGAAGGATTAATTATCTTCACGTAATGAGTCAACGTTGATCAGACACGAAGCATTAATGGTAATCGGTTCGTTGCGAATTACGAGTGATATTAATTGAATTCGTTGGCCAGCTTTTGAAAGCGGCTTCCCTGTTACCTTTAATTAATCCTATTAGATTCTTATTTTCCAATTCAAAATGAAACAACGTTCGTCCCGTTATGAATATTTCATATGAAATATCAGAAGCTGGGATTAAACTTGCATGAAAGAAAAATTTTTAATTACAAATTTACGCCACTCTGACAATGGAGCTCGTATTAGGAACATACCAAGAAATCATTAATTCAAACGTTTTATTCCGTACTTAAATTACATTTCACATCGTCAAAGTATACCAAATTTTTACATTCATTTTTTCAATTAAGTTTTATCGAATTATGTCCTGCAATGTGGCTAACGGTTGAAGGAATGAGTAAAACGACTTCATATCGAATGCGAATCATGGTTCCATCTATTCTAAGAACAGGTTTTAATGTAGAATTAGTATTCAGGATGATTCTTTCAATGAAAACGTCCTATAGAGTAATGACTACTGTATAAAGTGCAGAACAGTGTAGCCGTGACAAAAGTCGGAGCTAGGACTTCGCTAGGTAGCCGTAGAGATGGACCATTAATCATTTTGACGTGTGATGGTTAACCATGTGGTACCTGCTAAAGACTGAAGAAGCAGTTTCTTTTTCATCGGTTCATCGAACGAGTTGAAATCTGTGGTGGGGTGTATCGTGTGCCTTGGCTTTTTTTTTATCTCGAATAAACCGGTGTGAAGATAGTTTGTAGACATATTCGGTACCTGAAGGTTTAACTTTTCATTTATGTTGGCCTTATACATTTTAAAGAAGTTTTAATGCAGCATTGTTCAAGTGTAATAGTTTTACTGAACTTTCATACACCAACGAAAACTGGAATTAAGCAGACACTTACTCCTTTTATTAAGTGTCTCAGTAAGCTAAAGTTACAAGATTTTCTAATTTTGGTGGACTTTAAAAGATGATTTCACACGCAGAAGTCAAGAAGTGTAGATAAGAATGGAAATAAAATTTTTTCAGTCAAATTTTATTTTCGACAAAATAGATTTGGATAATTTCGGTTTACTTAAATTTGAATACGACTAGCTAATGTGGCTGTTTATTACAGACTAATTCTACGTGCAATTAACTTTAGTGATGGGTACATTATCATCTCTATTTCAAATTTCTTTTCCTCTTTTATTCATGCAAAGTTGTTAAGGAAAACAACTGATACCACGAAACTATCAGTACCTATAAATATCAATACAAATAGAAATGACCTATAAATCCTATAATGGATCAACAAAACAGTTAAATCCTCTTCAATTGTAATTATATTTGACAAATTTTGAAAATTAATCTCTCCCTCGAGGATTGTTTTCGAAAAAATGCACTCTATATTTGTTACTTGCAATGCCTGACAAAGTATCGAGATCACTTTGTGACTGAAGGAAATAACGATTTCCTCATTAAATAATTTCAATTATCCACGAACGTTAAGAATTATGAGTAGGTACACCGCGGATGTTTGTGCAAACTTACAATTTTTGCTACTGATACACGAATAACGAAATTGAACAGAATTTTGTTTCTAGAACAGATCTTTGATATGTACGTACTATTAAAGATTCCCATAATCTTTATTTTCCTATGTTCTTGCAAGTCAAGGGATATTGCACTAGTTGGAGTAATTCTTTGTAAGAATATCAACGGCAATCGTCAGTGATTCTATACATTGGCCAACGTTATATTTTTGCAAAAATAATTGTCTCCTCTTCAGTAGTATTATAAATTACTTCTCTCTCTCTATAAAAAAAAACATTTCAAAAATAGATTTAATAAGGATTTCACGTTTCGTATTTTATCGCGATCTAATACATTCGGCGGACAATATTTCTCCGGCTCATCCCTCCTCCCTGGTTGCGTAATTATCCCCCGAGTAACGAACCGCTGAAAGCGGCGGCTCAACCGCGCGGAGAGACGGCGGCTGCGGCCGGAGAAACGTCTTTCCTCCAGGCGGTCGGCCCCGTTAAATCAGAATATTACGGAGGGAAAATTGAATCGTGCGGCACGCGACGAGATTTCCACGAAATCACCGTGAAAATGGGCTCTCCGACGTTTTTCCTTCCCTGTCGGCGAAAAGCGTAGCCGTCGTCCCCCCCGCGTGAAACACTCCACGCTTTTTTTCTGATAAAAAGAGATTGATCGCCGTGAGGCGATAAAGAGCACAGGCGAGGACATCTTATTTTGTCAATCCTCGGGAAAACGGGAAAGACGACAGCCCGATGGGGGGAAAATTCGATGAGGCAGAAAATAATAAATGGTCCGTTGTGCTACGCCTGGACTCGCGAGGATCGACGGGTAACCTGATTTCGTCGGAAGTGTTATCGATTTTTTTGGTACTTCTCTTAATTCGAAAATATGATATACTTTGTTCGAACGAAGACTTATCGGAAGCTTCATCGAAGGACAGTCTTTTTATCGTGAGTAATTCTGAAATGCTGAAATGATACGTTTCTAACAGCGACGGTTTACGTGGTTGATGCAGAACTATTTTGTGGTACCATTCAATTAGAACTTCGAATGCTGAAAATGGTATTCATTGAACATTTAGAATCATATTGATTTTATAATTATATTTGATTAACTTGATTGATAAATTATAGTACATGTATTTAATATCTGTATTAATTTCACCTTAATGAGGTAGGACATGGATCTGGTTATACTTATTTAACTTTTCTTGAATACACTACTCACATATTCAGTATGCTATTCGTTACTTGATAAATCTCTTGATATAACGTGTAGCATACACATCTGCATTTTGTATAATATATAGTAAATCAGTAGTATAATTTTAATATTCTGTTTCAGAAATTTATTTTCATTCTGTAGTAGACTCTAACTATATTGTCATATTCGGGGCTGTTGAGAAGTAAAATAGCAATGAGTTCAGAGCCCCCTCCATGCTAAGTTCTGTCGCCATAGCCTCGGCCTCAGCGCCTGCGCAAAAACTGGATCGTGCTGGTGCGTCGGCGTACGCAACAGAGTGCGAATTTGTGTGCGCGAAAGTACCTGTGAAGGGGAAGTGCCTCATGTGGCAATGTGTTCAGTGGCAATATAGTTAGAGTCTACTGTACTTTCAAGTTCATTGCGGTAAGGTCGATTTGCTACTTTTCTTTCCTTTTCAAAAAAATGAAAATTAATATTTGTATAGCATTCTTGAATATGTATCTGATAAGTGGAGATTTCTCTAGAAAATACATAGATTTTCAATTACTTTCATTCCCTAGGTAAAGACAGATCTTTTTCAACTCTACATTTTAAATTCATGAAAATATAAAATTTGTTATGACAATATTGATTACAATATGTAATTTGCTAATAATAATTTCTGGTATTAAGTCCCTAAAGTACTAAAATTTCTGAAAGAAACGAAGCTAGTGGACAAAATAATGTAAATTATAATAGCGTACTCGTCCAGATTGTTGTTAATCACAAATTCCAATAGTTAATGCAACATTAAACACCAACAAAACAAAAAATAACATATCCTAATGGGTACAATTTCGTTTTCCACGTCGTAATTAATCCACAAATATCATCAAATCGAAGAAATGCTCAGCTACAATTTTTCTTGAAACAAAGAAAACAAGAAAACAACCAAATTTTCATAAAATCAACTAATTTAGCTTTACACATCGTACTGAGTTATGTTTAGAAAACTACCCGAAATGACTTCGAATCGTTCCAAACGGATGAAAGAAAATTTGTTATTGCACGTTAATGAATCTTCTTCGACTAAGCAATAATACGTACCTATCTAATAGAAGAATCATAACATCGTCTCGCAACCGACCAACGCAATCGAAAAGCGAAATTCGGTCAAGCAGATGCTTCCTCCGCGAAATGCAAGACACAATGGGCGATTCTTCTCGTTAGTCTCGTTTTTGTTTCTCTTTTTTTGCGAACGAACAGACAGAATCTCGTTTCCCAATACGTTCCGTACGAGCTTCTGATGCCCGATAAAAAGTTCCGGCGTGAATTTTATCACGAAAGGCCCGTTGTTGTTTCAGCCGCGAGCGTGACTGCGTCGCATTCATGGCCTGTAATACACCGCCACCTCTGCTTGCACAAGTGTAACTGATCTAACTAACTGTAATCGTGATTGTCCTCGTATTCGAGAGCGTTCAATCTCAAGCACGTCGTTGCATCGCGCGCGTGCATCGTGAAACTCGACTCCATCGAGCGGATCGAGTCTTGATTCGAACCCTTGAACTACGCCCGCTTCAAGAAACCTCTTAAGACTTAATCGACAACGATTTTAATAGAATGGAGTCTCCAGTATTCGAACAGTCTATTTGCTTCTATTACGCTGCACCATGTGAAATTCCATCTGTAGTTCAAAAAGGAAACGGTTATTTTTGAAAGAATAATTTTTATTCGATTGAAATATGCGCCGTGATGTCTAATAGCTTTTTCCAAAGGAGTGTTATGTTTTTTTTTTTAAATTGGTGTTTTTAAATTGTAAGAATTCTTTAAACTTTCCAAGTATCGATTCTCGATCGAGAGATATTTTGTTTCTCAGAAGGAGCTTTTTTTTCGAATCGCGCGCCTCGTGCTCCTTGTGCATGCAGCACTGTCTTTGGCGGCGACGTTGCGCGCGGCAATTTTGAAATAAGCGTGCTTTGGCTTTAGGACGGCGCAGCGACCACGAGGATCCTCGAAAAGCGATGCCTCGTGCACGTGGCGTTGATTTTGGTGCTCACGTGACATTTTCGATCTATGTATATAAGGAGGTAGCCCTGAAGAGGAGGCAGAGTGTTCGCCCGACCGTTGAAGACGACATATCATTTATTAAATATTCAGTCTTAAATATTACCACGCCGTGATTTCATTCTTAAGGGGTCATGCTCAGTCAAGAGGCCGAAAAAAGAGTGTTCTTTGGGAATTTTTTTCTCGAAAACTATAAGACCTTTTTCAAAAAATGTATTTGTGTTTCAAAGATTGCAGTTTCTAGATTATAATGTAATTTTTTTATTTAAAAGTATTCATTAGTAAATAAATGGTGAGCGATCTCCCGGATGTCACTTCACAAAAAGTGGTCTGCCGTGATCACTGTGACTTCGTAACGGTTCATCTGAAATTAAAAATTCAGTAAGAGTCCGAATATGTATGAAAGAACCAATCTTGTCCTCGAACGTGGGGTTTTTCGAAATATTGATTAAGAACAAAATGGCGGACATTTCCCTGAAAAAGTGCGATTTTCACCTTAAAAGTCACTCGTTTTTGGTCGATTAAAAAAAAAGTATGGAACGAAAAAAAAAATCCTTCGTTCACGGACAAGTTTTTCTGATTTGAAATAAGGCGCAAAAGGTTTCATGTAAATCGACACAGTAGTTTTCGAGAAATATTGATCACCGATTTGAAAAATGTCATTTCGAGAAAAGCGCGTTTAAAACTTCAAGTCAAGCTTACACTTATATAAAATGTTCATTTTTAATTGGATTACCTTGAAACTTGCACAGAATATTCTCGAGATGTCGATTTTTTTGAAAATTTCTGACTGAGCATTACCCCTTAAGCCCATCCTGAAGACCATTCCAACAATCCCTTACATTAGGGATTCGTCCACTGCATGTCGCGATTAAACGCAAGATTTGGTAATTATTAAATCATTTGGAAATTGAATTCAATTCAGCTAAAATTGCCATGATCTAATTATAAATTAAATTTATAGTGGAAAAGTATTCGAAACTATGTATTATATGTATATGCTATTTAAAACGTAGTGTTTAACGTTAATTACAGTGCGAAATACGTCAAGTTGTAAACAATGTTAATGCCCCGACTCAACGGTTTTTTTTCAAATAAACTTTTTTCCACGAAGGAGACTTTAAGAATTATAATAATGATGCTCATGGTAAGCTGCGCGATAGAGTTACACAGTGCTCGTTCAACTTGATATTACGCCTTGAATCGGTCGCCGAGCTGTCTCTAATTATATGCGTCCGCTGAGAAAAGCTAACTAGAGGACGAGTAATTAAATGCGTTTAAGCTGTTGCCTGGAATGTCGTGGACATCCCGAAGGAACATATTGTCTCCAAATTTTGTTACTAACAAATAGAAGATAGTAAAATCTATAAAAAACGAATACAAACAAATATAACCACCGAGAATGTTTACAACGAGTAGAAAAGATATGCGTGCTTCAATTACACACCCGCTTCACAAATGACTAAAATTGAAACTGTATAGAATATAGTCTCATACGAAAAAAATTTAATTATGTAGAGTAAACTATTAGAAATGACCAGCTTGAATATTTCTGGGACCATGGGAATAGGCGAAAAGTTCCTTAAATAATAATTCTTTACTATCATATAAAAGACACCATCCTAATTTGTTGGCAATACAGTTCAGAGACATTTAATATGCTTATTCTTTAAAAATAAATAGGTTGAAAATGAATACTGAAAATTGTTTACAAAATGCTATATTTTCGATCAAATCGAATTTGACCATTCATTGAGACCGCTTTCTATTTTTTAATGACTCTGGTAACATGTCTGCTTATTACTTACCGTTTCCATTTATGGTAAGTATTAATATACATACATATACAACATTGCTTATGAGTAGTAGACTGCGGAAATTTACGCAAATTGACATTGTCAAATACTATCTATAATGCACCTAAAACTTAAAATTGGATTGAATTTGCAATGCTGTACTATTATATGCTGTAACTTTATTAAAATCGTTATTATATTGCAGTTTCCAAGTTAAGAGACACTATACATAATTACATAAACGTCTGTAGTATATTTATGAGTATGTGCCCTCTCATCGAAAAAAGGGGGTAAGTTTCTTTCTCGTATTAATCTTACTTCAGGGATTTACAATAAATGATTATGAATTTTGCTATCTTTATAGCCCTTACTGTGAAGAAAACTAGTTCTCCTAAAAAATTTGGCACATATTGTAGTAAAGACACATATCTATACTCTTTCGATGTAGATTTTCTCAAACACGAAGTTTGAAGCGAACAAATTTCATTCAACATTTTCGACTTAATTGTGCCCAAAGAATCATTTGTTTTTCGGTTGAATCAAAATTTTGGATAACTTTTAATATGAACAGATAGAATCACTTATTGTAACGTTTGAAATATTCTGCATTTGACCTATTCTAGTAATATTAGGAGATAGAATGATTTATTGTAACGTTTGAAATATTCTGCGTTGGACCTCTTCTCGTAATACCAGGAGATAGAATGACTTTTAATGGTTTTCTTCGCGGTTCCCACGTGGTTCGTTCGCCTCTCTTGCAAATAGAACGACACGAAATCCGGCCGCAGCCCCGGTCCTTCGCAGAATTCACCTGCGGGCCGTAGTCGTTCGTTGAACTTCACAAAGGTGGTGGAGATGATCGAAGGTCCAGAAGTAAGCGGCTGAAAAAACATGTAGGACGAAAAGGGTGGGAGGGAAGGGCGATGGAGGATGAACGCCAACGTGTACCGTGCCGTTTTACATATTTTAACGGTTCTTCCTGCACCTCCGGTCCTCGCGAAACCTTCCGGCCCTCCGTTTCGGTTGTTTTCGATGCTCCACGTTGCTTCCTGGTCACGTTTATAATTTATACGAACAACATTCTGCTTCGGCGCAATTTATTAATTGTTTACGATGACTGTTGAAGCTGTAGGAACGCTAACGAGTTCCATAATTATTATTTTGAATGTACGCTGAACGTAATGGTCGCCGAATTTGGTATTGTGATTTTATTTTATTTCATCGACTTTTTGTCAGAGCAATGATGAAATGTTATAGAAAATTAGGCGAATTATTTAGAACAACGGATATTGTGACTATTGTTTGATGTTGAGAAAGATTTTCGAGAGACAAACGGAAAAGTACACGTGAATAGAAATTGTTAACTTATTAAAGGTCTTGGATAAATGTTTTATGTACATACATTCTTGTATGTTAAATATTGTATTTATAATAATATGAGGCAACAAATTTGGTGCAAAGTACGTGTAGGTATGTAGTTTTTATGATATACATTTCACGTTTTCATCATATACAATATTCTAATATTTATAGAACTGGGGTACATCTTTTTAATATTTCGTAGGTTAAGAAGTAAATGACGATATGAGAGATACGCTAATTACTGTTACTACAGTAAAAAGTGCTAATATTCTTCTCCCATATTTACACTGTGGTAAATTTAGATCCCGTAAAATAGAACTGAATTTTTCTCCAATTAACTATTATACAAAACAAGCTATACCTATGCGAATAAATAATCTGTCAATCTTGACTGAATCTAATATTTGTTGTTGTAACTAGTTAAAATACATTGTTTAAATTTTAGACCGTTCTTACATACTGTAGTTTGCTTTTGTAAGTTATTTATTCAATTACAAACTACATCAATATTCTTAGCATTAACTTGGTTTGTTATGAATACAAATTTCAGGTAAGTGAAAATAACAGAGGGTTAGGGTAATTGGACATTCAAATATAAAAGATTCTTGTAATGAAGAATGTGATCTATTAAAACAGTGATTCGCAATGGAAGTTCCTTCGCTTTCGATCGATACTAAGCTATCGGATTCGTTCTTCCTAACTTTTCTCTATGAATTTGGAGTTTCTTGAGTACCAAGTGGAGTTTCGAAGTCAGGTTTACCTTCGCAGTTTAGAAGTGCTGCTTTCTGGTTGTTTAATCTTTCGTTTCTTTTGTATTTGAATTTACCTTTCGGAGTGAATCTTCTCTGTTTACTTCTTTGTTATCAGAAAGATGGCGAAAACTTTTCGAAAGTTTCTTTTTTACGAGTTTTATTAGCGAGGGTAGAACAACGTACGGACACCAGGATTTATTTCCAAATGCTTCGAATAGTTTGTTCATTAATGGTTAATCTTGCTTCTTTTTGTTACAATTATTTGGAAAACAATACTGATCAGAAGTTCAGCTTTCATTTTACAGGATTACTTAAGGAACGCAATCAATTTTCTATTCGACACAACCTTTCCTTTAAAATCTAGTTACATTAAAACATCATAATACAGACCGAACTTCAGCGATGAGGACCTACATATATAGGGTGTCCCAAAATAGCTTCGACTCCCGGAAATAAGGGGTTCCTTGGATGATTTAAAACAACTTTTTCCTTGGCAAAAATGTTATCCAAGGCTTTGTTAACGAGATATTAACGAAAACCCCCGACCAATCAGAGCGCGAGTCTGCTGGCCGAGTTCTCACGGTCGCGTTGTCTACCAATCGCAGCGCGTAGCCAACGCTACCGCGGGAACTCGACCGGCAGACTCGCGCTCTGATTGGCTTGGGTTTCTTTGTTAATATCTCGTTAACAAAGCCTCAGATAACATTTCTGCTAAGGAAAAAGTTATTTCAAATAATCCCAGAAACCCCTCATTTCCGGGAGTCGAAGCTATTTTGGGATACCCTGTATAGTATTCAGTGCGACGTAAAAAAGAATACAATTCTGATATCACTTACGTGACGTATTTAAAGGGTTAAATTTAGAAGGTTACTGTAAGAATGGTACATTTTTATAAAATTACTGCTACGTCAACCAACTCAATGCATTAAATAATTTTGTAATAATGATTTATTATTAATAATCTTAGAGCAATACTGGATCCTCTTATAATACAGTAGAATGTAATAGGGATACAAAAGTGTTCGGACAACAAAATTTTTGAATTATAGAGCAACATTTTTTATCACATGAAACTTCATATATTTTAAATATAATAATACAGATTGTCTTTAGAATCCCATTTCTATGTGCACCTATTATACATAATATTAACAAATAGCTGTACAGTAAGTCATGTATGTGTTGTTATTTACACTTTTATTGTTCGTATGATGGATGTTTGACGTTATATTAAATCTTCGGTTTGCGTTTCAATCTTCTAGTTATACAAATATAGCAATTCACCCCTAAGGAATTTATGTGAGATTTAATTCTGGCCTTGTATAACAATACAAATAAATAAAAAAAGGACACGTTGCTTAGACAGTATAGAATTGACAGAGCGTTCCGATAAGGGGAGTCTCGATAATCGAGATTCTACTATACTTTCCATTTCGTTTTCAACAAGTCAACGATTGATGCACCAAGATCGCAGTATTTCGCGTGTCCTACACGTTTTTCAGTTTCATGGACAGACGTATCGCGAGCAAAATTACCAGACATTTCGTGTGTAACGCCTTCAGAGTAACACGAAGTGGTTCACACGCATCACGTGACATGCGGAATCGGATTTCCCGCACCCTCAGCAACTGCGGCTGAGCTCGCTCGGCCTTGAAATAGATTCCACATTGCGCGTTTCCCTTATACTGTGCTCTTTCAGATAAACGGTAGTCACGATCTATTCAATATGTTCGTGAAATAGGTGGTAATGATGCGAGGCATGTTCTGCATATCGCAGTGACAAATGAATATCGAAGGTGTAAACATATTAAGTGGGCGAATAAGTAAAATGTAAGCAAAGATATTTTGTTGGTTTATTCTGTATCATGTTGGAAATGTTCAAGAGTTGATAGAAATCATAGAAATACGTGAATATAACTTTTCTGGGTTACTAGCATAAATATTTAGTTCGTGCGAAACTGGAGCTCAATGGGCTTCACTTACGATTTTTCAATATTTTTCTATTATACCAAAGAAAGTCGGCTGTAGAAGTAATTAGAAATCATTGTAGGACCTGTAATGAAGATATTTTATTTCAACAGGTATGTAAAAATTGCTTCAAATAATTCGAAAGTGATGATTTTGGTGTTAATGGTTAGCAATATTTCACCAAAACCAGGGTAGGCTAATAAATTACCTATGTAAGTACGTAACATTGACTGAAAACTCTGTACAGTCACCTTATGAGCTTGCAAAATAGAGGTTGAATAACAAGATTAACCAGTCGAATAGATCTATTAATGCATTGTCTGAAAGAAATTTGCAGCATCAATTCAGTCTTCCAAAATTTCGTATGTTTGAAGAAAATAACAGCACATATACATAATTTTATTTAGCTGACTCGAGATAAAAATATATCGTTGCGTTAAAAAACATTGCCGACCTTGATAATTTAAAATAAGGTATCTTTCGGAAAAATCCTTCGACACTGTGTAACGTTTGTTTCGTCCAGTTTTCGTATTTTTAAATCGTCCCAAGTTATTCTGGTATTCTGTGTATCATAACTCAATTCGTATGTACAGGTTTACTTTACTATAAACTAGTTCTCGAATTTCATTCATGGAAACAAAGGAAACGGTTTCTTTAATCTATTATTTTGCATTCCGTTAAGATAAATTAAAAAAACTTATGTTTCCTCCGTTTTTACGGGTTTTATGCATTTATAACGCGTATAAACAATTAAAGCAAGAAAAAGAGAACGTGTAATCAGGTTTAATACAGTTTCTCGTTTATTCTTTATTCAGGAAAATTTGTAGTATAGAAAATTAATTGCTGTTTAAATCCAGCTTTTGTAAATTAATTTACAAGTATTTGAAATTATTAATTCAAAATTATCTGAAAGCAATATTGCATCAGTAGAAAGATTAACGAAATATTTTAATTTATCAAGTTTTGTTATTACTTTTATTGCAATAGAGTTTCTACAAAGTATTCGAATGTTACTATCGTATAAAATACTTAAGAAAATAATTTGTTATCTACCCTGCTTTGCTTTTCAGCATTACCTTAATGTGATTTAAGAATTTAAATAAATATCTCTACTTCGTCAATTTTTTTCTAGACGAATTTGCCTAAGACCTAAGACGTTTTATCCCAGTTTTTCTTCAAAGAATATCATATTATAACCAGCATAGTGTTTCTTTCGTTTGCAAACATTTTAAAACTTAAAACTCTTCTATACTAAACGATTCTTTTAATAAGAGCAAAATTACAAAGCACGTGGTGTTTACTCAATGTAACATTCTTTTATATTTACCCGCCGTAAGTGCATGGCATTGAAGTTACTTGTTACTTAGAATTCGCTTGAGACGCGAAAAATTGACTCACTCTATGTGTACGTTCGATTAATTAAAAACTTGCACCGTCGTAATCACGGAGTCGGTAACCAGTCGTTTACGCGAGCACGCTCGAGAACATGCGAAGTGTGACGCGCAGCCGACACCACGGGCTTTTGCATGCGATTTTCTTTCGTGATGCTCGACGACTTGAAAGCCAGCATCGTGAACGGTTATCAGGGAGCATTTCCGTGCTTCTGATGTCTCACCGGCCACGACGGAAACCGTCCAATTAAAATTCGCTTTTCCTCATTAAGCGGCAGAGACAAGTGAAGGAGTTTTACTGGGTTTTATGGACGTGGTTTCTTAATCCTGTATAAACAACTGTTTGACGTATGAAACGATATTACAGTATTAACTTGCTGATTACGTGTCCTGTAGTAATTTTTTTTTTAGTTAAAAGTGTGAGGGAAAATATTATTTAAATATTAGCTTAATTTAACTCTTGAAATTAGTATTGTTTGTATTAGTTAATTCTGGACTCGTAGTTATGTAATGATGGAATTGGAATATCTTTGGATTCCTTCACATAACGGAGAACGAACTTAGAAATAATCGGTAGTAAATAAATAATGATTAGCAAATTATTTATTGTACCGATATTAACTGAAAAATCTTTTATTATATCGATGTGATCAAATATGTATTTTACTAAAAAATCAAACGGTTACAAGGATCAAACACGGCATAGGAGAACATTTTTTTACGATCATTTTCTTCGAAGCGACTATCGTAAATAAAATTCGTAACGATCGTTATATTGAGAAAGAAATATGTCATTCCATTAAAAAAATAATATTAGTGTGATAAGATTGATGAAAATGATTATAAAAAAATTGTTCTGCTATGTCATGTTTACCCCTTGTAGCCATTGATTTTTCGCTGACAAACACTTTTACATATAACATCGGTACAGCAAGAGGATATTAAAGACGCCTATTTTGAGTTGACGCCCTGTATAATGCATTCATAATGGGTTACTGCAAAAGTTATAAGCTTTAGTGAAAATATTTTGAACATGTATTTTCGTTCCATTCACAATATTGTTTGCAGACTTAACAGATTGAGGCCATTAGACAACAGAAATATATCTTAACAGTTCCATCACATTATTGTATATGATTAAGTAAAGAATATGTTCCAATAGATAGAACGTCTAATTTTTTATCGCGTACGTTAGAACACAAACATTTGCTGATTGTTACCCATAACATGTGGCAAATGAGCGGAAATAAAATTAGAAGAAAACTTCAGAATATTTTATTTCGAATTGCACTGTATAGATACTTATCAGTTGCTCTTGGTGCCTCACAAATTATTTCTGTTTCATATTTATAACCTACTTGCAAACTAGCATTTATTTCCGATAAACAGTGCTTAGGAATAATTTGTAGACAAATTATATCACACAATGCCTGCGATCTACTACAATTATACACATTTGGTGGGATATTTTCTTGTTAGCTGGAACTAATTCAAAATTTCTACGCACGTTACAAATATGATAGGACCTGTATCGCTTGATAGAATTTGTTAGAAAAATTACATATTACACGTATCAATGGTTCAAGAAATCTCTTCCTTTTGACGTTCTCATCATGTCGGTTAAATTTATGAACGTTGGAACACATATCGAATATGCAGTAAATCTTACAAGGCATTAGGAAGCTGCTGAAAGTCTGATGTTCGATTCGGATAACGTTTATGCTACTATGAAGTAACAAACGTAATCCAAGAAATGTAATTTTTCCAAAATATCACACTTTCTTCATACAGACAGGTTGGTAGGTATGAGAGGTGGTATGGTAGGTTATGTAACAGAGTGTAGGTATATCTATTGAGGTAAACTTCTCAGATCGTCTAAAATTTCTCGGTTTCCCCACCAAAACATCGACGGATAGTATCCACCTGGTACCCTAATATAAAAAGTAAATCGCTTAATTACCCACGGACCACTGATCAAACACATTCCAAGAAGATTTCCCGTAAAACCACAAGACACGTTAATCCTTTTACTTCCTAAGAGAAGGTCATTCACCGTTCTCTGAATTTTCGGTGTCGCAACACCACGGCCGACGCCTCGTCCATCGCGAGGCATCAATGAAAGAGAGGATCCACGGCTGCGGAGTTGCAAGCGGCTGGCGCGGCGTTACGAGCCGGTAAGCTTGCTTAACGTCGCGAAGAAAGAGGGAGGAAGCGTCGCAAGAGGGAGAAGAAGAGAGAGAGGCTTCTGCTTATATGGTCACTGATTACGAAGGGGCCAAGGGCCTGAGGGCCTTGGGACCGCTATTCTTAGAAGATGGGTCCTTCTTACCTTTTCTCTCTCGCGCCGACTCTTGGCTTCCGTGTCTGTCCTCTTCCTTCGACTCCGTTGCTTCTCCCCACACCCCCTGATTCCGACTCTTTCGTCTTGTGTACGGCCCCTACAGCGATTCCTAATTACCCGTACTCGCGTATGTTCGTCTCCGTTCTCGTCCTCGTCGTTCCTCCGTCTCCCGGGCCCAGCAACCGACATGCATAATGCATTCAAAGATCGCGTGATAGCGGCCGATTATGCAGTCTCGCGGGCCTCCTTTTTCCGCAAAAGGAGACAGACGCGAATTGGGCGCCGGGGACCGTGACCCGACGAGGGGCGTGGCCGCGCGAAAGAAAGCTGCACCCGGAATAAGAACGCGTGAATAGAAACGATACTTTTCACGCGGACGCAAGGTACTCAGACTCTTCGAGGGTCAATTGAGCTGCGGATTCGAACTGTTTTCGGTTGAGGTTGCTCTTTACCTCATTATCTACCGGCTGTTCTTTAATAGGTTGTAGCAGACCTTTACAGTTTCGGTGTTTCCCTTGCATTTTTGCCTACCAGGTCATAACATCTGCATGACAGAGGTTCAGGGTAGGTTTGAATTACGTCGCCGTCTTCCCAAGTGCTTGAAGGAGAACTTTCTCATTTTTGGGAAAGTCTTGGGAAAATGAAATATGTGTTTTTCTCGTGTAACCATGGGAAGACTGTGGAAACTGGCAGATTGGGCAGAACATGGTCAACCGCCGAACCGTTAACAACGTCTGATACCTCATGGTTTTATTACTATTGTATTGCTTATTTTTTATCAGCTGTTTTAGTGTTGTTATATTCTTGTTAGTTGTGATGCACATTTACTTTAAAGACCCACCCGTGACTATCCTAAAAGGTTAAGTAGATCCAACGATCAGCAGCCAAGGAACTGTTATTAAAGAGTTACAATCGTAGTAGCAAATTACATTCACGGAAAATAGCAAGAACTTTAAAAGAATAACGTACCAGTTTCTTCTTTAACCCTGATTTAAGGGTAAATTAGTACACTTCTCATCTGTAGACACTGAAATTTGAAAGTCTCTTAACACTTTGACTGTCATGTCACCCAAATATGGGTGATACATACATTGCAAAGTGGCTAGATTAAATATCGTTTCCAAACTTTTGCGTAAAACTTATATCGTAGTATAATTTAAAATAAGACCAGTAACCTTTGTTAACGAGACGCAAGTATTTTCGACGATTTATGACTTAAAAAACGATACAAAGCGTGTCTAGCAGCTTACGATCTTTTGCACTGTGGTCATCAACGAGTTAATAGGTTTAGTAGATCCAAAGGTCGACAGCTAAAGAACTATTATTAGATAGTTCAATCATAGTAGCAAATTACATTCTTGAAAAATAGCAAGAACTCCGATCGAATAACGTAGCAATGTATACTTTAAACTGGGTCTAATGACAAATAAATAAGTTTCTTATCTATAGGCATTAATATTTAAAAGTTTTTAATAGTACACGAAGAATGTAGTCCATCTGAAAGAACTGTTCGCAAATGGTACGCTAAATTTACATACGGAAATTTCGATCTTCAAGACTAAAGAACGTTCATTGTTTATTTTTAACAAAACTGACAATTTTTAACAAAATAGAATTTTTTCGTTCCTTGAAAGATGGCGACTCATTGTAAAACAAAATACTACATCTCTTAAAGAATAAGGAAATAATTGCTTTAAAGTGTCGTTATACTTATTTATCTAAAAATCGGTATGATCTTTTCGCACAACACAATGAATGCTGCGGTTGACAAATTGCGATTCTACAAACAAAGGTAACCTGACACATGTAGATTGGAAATTTATCATGTAAGATTTGATTTCTAAGAAAATCGAAATTGTATGGTTATGTGAACGTGTGCTGTTGAGTAGGACTCCGTTATGCGTCTGCCTGTTATTACCATTTCTACTGATTGCAAGGGGAAACATATGTTTGTATTTATAGTGACTCATTGTTAGACATTTGTTTACAGTCTTTCGAAATAACAATTAAATGTAAACATTTTTATACAATTCTTATTTATGTGTCCTCATTACTATATGCTATTGCTATTTATGTATCATCATAACTGCTGTTCTATAATTTTTTGTGATAAATTTTGTTTAACTTTGAACTACAGTTTACAATTTTGTAAGTAATTTGGTTGAAGAAATGCGACCAATACAATGCGACAATTTCGATTTTCTTAGAAATCAAATCTTACATAATAAATTTCCAATCTACATGTGTCAGGTTACCTTTGTTTGTAGAATCGCAATTTTTCAACCGCAGCATTCACTGTATTGTGCGAGAGGAGCATACCGATTTTTAGATAAATAAGTATAACGACACTTTAAAGCAATTATTTCCTTATTCTTTAAAAGATGTAGAGTTTTGTACCGCAGCATTCACTGTATTGTGCGAGAGGAGCATACCGATTTTTAGATAAATAAGTATAACGATACTTTAAAGCAATTATTTCCTTATTCTTTAAAAGATGTAGAGTTTTATTTACATTCTTTCGAAATAACAATTAAATGTAAACATTTTTATATAATTCTTGTTTATATGTCCTCATTACCTTTAGTTCTATAATCTTTTGTGATAAATTTTGTTTCACTTTGAATTACAATTTACAATTTTGTAAGTAATTTGGTTGAAGAAATGCGACCAATTCAATGCGACAAATTTGGAAGCCTTGTATATATGTACATATGTATATGTATACAAATACGTTCCACCCATAAGACTTACGGCACCTGCTATAGTTACGCATTTTGCGCTACATACGTGCTGCTATAGTAACGTTAAACTTTAACTGTTAGAGTTATATTCTAGATAATATTGAATAAATACTATCAATAGCTTTTTATGAATTTTTCATGTTTGTCTCGCAGCTCATAGGTGTCCTAATACAAAGCTGACATTTTTCCAAAACGAAGCTTTAAATTAAAAACTTTTACTGTATATTTTCTACTTATGTTTATCCACGAAATCACCCCCTTTTAGATTATATCGCAACGTGGAATACTTTAGCATTGTAAATTGCTTTAGGTGTTAGTATGTCAGTCTTCGTATCCTCGTTCTTTACTACTATTAATATAATCGATTCACGGTAGGATTTAAGAAGTTTGTTATTCCTAGAATCTTCATGTTATATTTCTAATCTACTAAAAAGAATTTTATATATTTAACATAACTTAATTACACATATGGTTGAGGTGGCTTAAAAATACCGTGAACTGAGGTAGTTATCGAATGATAAAGCAGCAATCGTGAAATGTAATTTTTTTTTACACATTATGAGAAGGACTTTATGTGTTGGAGATAACTTGATTGTCGATTAAGGAGGTCTAAAAAATCGTGAATTGAAACAATTAGTGGATGATGAAGCTGTAATTGTAAATTGAATCGAGCGTTAATAGGAACTTAAAGAGATAAGAAGAGATAACAAATTTTACGGACAGTTGTTGTAAGTAGAGAAGATGTGAACTTAATCTGCCAGTTAGCACGGAAAGAATGGTCGTTTTCACGGAATCGTGAGTCGTTCCTTCGTGAACCAGGCATCGATTGCTATAAACGAGAGACCCAAGGAACGGCGAGTGTACGTGGTCTTTAGCGGAAGGTATTACTTAATAGCGGCTCAAGATTGCAGTCGTCGTCTGCAACGCCGATACTCCTTCCTTCCCAAACGACGATCGTGAAATTACATACGGATCGCTTTCTAATTCTAAACGAGCCACGAACACGGTCTTCATTTTCCGAGCAACTCGCGCAGAACTTATCGGTGCCGCTCACAATCTGATTGAAGCTTTAAAAGCATCGTTAGCTGCACCGATACAGACGACTAAATTGGGTTCAATCGAGGTTTAGTTAAGGTTTCAGCATGAAATATGGATAAGGAAAATGTGAAATATAATAGTATATTTTTTTTCAATTATATTCACAAAGGTCAATTGAATTTTCTTTTTTTTGTGCACACTTGTTAAGAGTTGAATTAATTGGGAATAATTGATGGATAAGTGCATACGTAGATAGAAATGTTTTGCAAAATTTTTTATTTTTACGATGTGTATCAGGCAATGGTGAATATTAATATTAACAAACGTATTAATTTGTGGTCTAACTGATATATGAAATCGTGGCAAAGTGTATGTGTTACCTGTCGTTACAGTAAATGTATGAACGTAATTAAACGTTATAATTAAAATCAAACTTTTTTCAAACTTATTATTATGGAATAATAATCTTTCGTGAGGTAAGGAAATCATATGTGTATAATCACATTCAAAATTCTGTACCATGACTATATTTAATACGATTGTTATTTAAATATAATACAGTTTTGTTGAATTTCGTTCAAATATAATACAGTTTTGTCCAACTTCATTCAAACATAACACAGTTTTGTTCAACTTCGTTCAAAAACAATTCCTAAGGTTTTTATGTTAATAATTTGAATTATTCACAATTTTATAATGGACCAGTGACACACGTTTTATGCATACCTACAACACGTTCTATAATTTTTTCACAAAACTCACTATGTATTTCAATAATATTAACTAAATAATTTTATTTTTCAATATTCAACACAAATATTCTTTTTACGCACTCTTTAGTTTGTACAGATCATCGAATTACAAAGTTGTTTATCTTCCTTCTCCTTCGAGGCTTTTTTTTGCACTTTTGAATACGTCAATATATTTTTTTTGTATCTATTCAGTGTATTACAACCTATGGATCTAATAAATCCTCATTAGTATCAGCGACTGCTGTAAAATCAATTATAATCACAGTATCATAAAATAATAATTTTATTATCCAGTATAGGGTGTAGGGCACCCATAAAACTTTCTAATTGCGTCATAAATTTATTCTACAAATGCTACTGTGTTTTCAGAAGAAATTCCCAGAAATTTCCGTGAACTACGAACACATTCGTCTCTAAATATGCAAATGAATGGCGTTTGTCACCACCGTTCGAAATATCCGCGCGTTAATGCTTGGTCTCTTCGTCTTTTTTTCTCTCGATAGATCCCGACGTTCCGTTATTTTCTAGCGCATTCACGGAAGAATCTATGCTCGTCGATAACGCGATAACGCGTGACTCGACGTAATCTATGGCGTTAAGAGGAGTTGGTGAACGGCAACGATCAATTCACCGGGCCCCGAAGTCCTTGAACCAGACGACTCGTCCTTGTGAATTTGCGAATTACGTTGAGTCACGAGTATGGAAATTAGCTCAATCGGTTAGTCGCCTCGAGGTTTCGGAAAAATACGGGTCTGCGAGGCTGTCGTGGTTTACTCTGTGGTCGATCTCCTTGCGACCAAAGTTGCAGAATCCTTTTTTGTTAACTGGAGACAAAATTATTCCGATTAATAATTTCCTATCATTATTTTACCCTTTAAAACAATGAAAACTCTATGGTATTATCATAGTAATATTTGTTATTGAACTTCGAATATTATGCATTTACAGCATGTAGGGATCTGTAAAATACAATGAAGGATACAACTTTCATCGGATATAACGGGTCCTCTATTTTATTCTGAACCCAATATGATACTTAAGAGAAGAAAGAAATTCGTATATTTGCTCTTGTCTTTATAAATTACTTTAGAAAATATGATTTTCCACGAAAATTCATAATCTAGTTATTATCATTAATCGACAAATATATATTAATTGAATTCAAATAATGACTGATTATTGTTAATTTTATTAAAATAATTATTAAGTTCATGATGATAAAAAGGGTTGTTATTATTATAAACCGACGACAGACATACAACTTTGTGAATGAATTCACAGGAACTAGACTCAAACAGAAATTCGTTTAAGTCAAGGATTCTGAGGTATCGAATAAACGAGAAGCACACGGGTATACGATAAGTATACAATAAGTGCATAAAATATGAAACAATATAATTCATTACAAAATTGTACAATGCATGCATTTTATTTCAGTATACATATGTATAGTATATACGTATAGATATCCTTTCGTATCTTACAATCATTTTGCTAAATTCCAATTATTATTTCTTAAAATAGATAATAGACTTTCGGGACACCCCATACATTCATTTCGTTCCGTACCATCTATAGAAACATGAGATTCGAACAGGACAGAAGTGAAAATTATTCGCATTGATATCCGTACGAAGCAATTATCAGCGTGAAAAGGATCGCGATGCTCGATTAAGCGCGTATTCAGTCGCGCGATCGGAACCATGGCAATCAATGTATCGCCGTGGGACGTCGCGTAAAATGCATTCCGACAGTTCCCCCTAGTTTTTGTTTCTTTATTCAACGACAGCGGCGGCGCCGGCGCGCGCTTATTTCTTCGAGTTCCCTCTCTACGATAATGCATTTTCCGATTTTTCACCGGCGATATCTCCCTTTTCCTTTTCCTCTCTTTTTCCTTTCCACGTCCACGTTTATTCTTCTTTTTTCCCCCCGCCCCACTCCGTTCCTTGAATTTCCAGCAGGCTGGAAAATCTCGACGCGACCACGCCGTGCTACGGGAAATTGAATTTAGTGCGCCGCTGGTGAAATGGAACTCAATTATTAGTAATACAGTCGAGCCGCGATTGAAAAAGAATGACAGAACGAGCTGGGGCGAAAAAAGGAACGAGAGGGGAAAGGGTGAGCGCGAAAGGGGTTTGGAGGGTTGGGGGGGGGGGGGGGGGGGGGGGGGGGGAATCGGACGGAGAGTTATTGTCCCGATATGAAATCGTCCGCCAAAGATTTCCATGCAATATTACGAGTGATTTCAGATGGATCGATGAAAATTAAAATGGCTGGGCGCTTGGACCGTTTTACGGAACAAAAAACCCTCTATCGCGTTGCAAAATAGCAATTTTCGCAGATTCTTTAGGTCCCTATTATGAGTATAATACGGTAGGGCCTTATCTGGGACTTCTCCGACCGAATGCACCAAACCTGCGAAAATGTCAAACACGTGGTCTATTGTTAGCTTCATAGTTAGGAATCTCCCGAAAGGACAATACACGAAGGGAAGGGGGCATCAGTTCCCTCATTCCACACTTTTCAACCAATGAAATATTTGTCAGTGTCTCCTACCCTCAAGACATTCCGCCAATCACACAATTATAACCATTACCTTCGTGCAACATCGAAAATTAAACATCACTTCTCATCAATCGATCGACTCAAACATATCTTCTTAAAAAGTACATAAGTCATTCTCGTCGTATTTACAAGTTCCAATAGTTTGTTCAGTTGCTGTAAAGTAAATACATTCATACAGTATGTTTGGTTTAAGTGTACGCACACTATTATTTCTCTAACTATTGAAAATGCGACAAAATGTTTCATATAAAAGTTTTTTGATTTTATGGAGCAAACTTAACAGAATGTTTGAATTTCCTTTTTAATTGTTATTTACAGAGATTTTAATAATAAAGTAATTTTTTAAATTGAGATTGCATATTTTTATTATTGCCGTGTTATTAAGTATTTCAATACAAATTCAACGACATATTTAAAAATTCTGTTTGAATAATAATGTTTCAAATTCGGTTAGCACCTTTACCTATAATGTATGATCTACGAAACAAGAAACAATGTCATTGTTTTCATATTATTGTTCGAAGAAACCTACCAAATATGTCATTGAATTCATATTGAAATGCTTAATACCATGGCAATAATAAAAATATGTAGTTCGATTAAAAAAATTACATTATTATTAAAATCTCTATAAGTAGCAATAAAAAAATCAATATTTTATTATATGTTCTCCATAAAATCACATAATATACATATGAAACATTTTTTCGAATTTTCAATAAGTACAGAAATAACAGCGTGTATACCAGCGCTGGGCAGCGTAGGGGCCTTCACGCGCCTATTTCCTCTTCCAACCTTTCTTTCGCACCGTGTGCCTTCTTAGGAACAAAGAAGCCCGGACTCTTGTCTCTGTCACTCCATGGTAACGGTGGACGGTGGTGGGGACAAGTTTTAGCTTCCGGGAACCAACTTTGCCCACCATTGGGTATAATCTTAAATCTGACGTACTGTATACTGTCTACTCAACCATCGAATTTATTGTTTAAATTCATTAAGCACTAATACTCAGACACGGTTAATTCGGTGTGTAAAGTATACGAGCAAGTTTTGAAATAGAGTTCAAATACTTTCCGTTCGATACACTCCCCACGAGTGTATTTTACTTTTCCCCTACGATGGCTAGATTCTATGTTAAATAATTAATTTCCTTGGTTCCTTTGTACGGATATAATGGGCGAATTCGACAGAAGACGGGCGTACAGTGGAAAGAAAATCAGTCTTAGAAGACCCGCGAAACGATCTGGTTCGACCTAAAGCAAAGTTGATAATCAACAAGACCCTGCCGGAGTGTCGACAACGTCTGACGTCGGGAACAAAAACGGTCCCGGTGTCACGCTTTGTTCTTGATCTTCCTACGCTGATCGAACTTCCTGGTGGCTTGTGGCAGGCTGGGATGTTGCAGCTTTGAACGCAAGCGTCGGATAGCATAGCTCGGAGGCGCCGTTAGTTTGGAGGACATTGTGAGATAGTTCGTTTGATGGTGTAACGTTTTTTAAACCTATGTTTTAAAAATATAGGTTGCGCAGTTAAAGCATGGAATATTTAACACAAATAGTAGCAGTTCATGTCTCTAGTTTAATTAGGATTGTGCACTCATTTAATTAGTCTTTATAGAGAATGTCTCACTTCATGTGATTAATAGACTGTGGATCCTTATGAAAAATGTCGTTTTGCAACGTAATTTATATAGACGAATGTAGAAATAGGAAATTCTTTCTTCTCTTAGGGGTCTTAGTGGATTAAAAATAAAATAAAAGATTACTTGAAATTGCTCGAATTTTAATTCTTGTACTGCATTTTATATATTTCTACAAAATGTTAATAAATACGAGGGACACTTTCATAGCATGGATTTTACATGCAAAACTAAGATGAAAATCAATAATGATGAAATGATTTGCGTGCGTGGCTTCGGTTTCCGAGTTATTAATTGTTGAAAATATGGGCGAGATACGCGTAAAATACGTTTATCACAGTCAAACCTGATCAGTCGCAATCATGAAACTCGAGTTCAAGAAAATAATTTTTAACTTCGTTGCAACATAGATTAGCCCTAGAATGTCCGAGCCTCGAGCTGTCACGAAAACGCCGGGGGGGGGGGGCTTTGCGAACCCACACTTTTTACATATTTCTCCTAAAAAAAATTATTTTTTAATGAAAATTTTATAACATTCGAGTATATTATACATTGTAACCAAGATAGCATATGTTTTTCCTTAAAATTATTTTTTATTTATATGTACTTGTAAAATAGAATGGTAGCGTAAAATAGTATACTAACATGTAACTAGTCGGAATCTGATTCTTCTAATTCTTCCATTACATAGTTCGATTCTTCGTTCTGTGATCGTTTGTTATTTGGAGACAAGAAAGGTATAATATACATATCATGTAATAAGACGTACTTAATAAAGTTTCTTTTTCTTATGCACAGTGTTCTTCACATATAGTAACGAGAACGTTTGAATATTAAACATGAACATGTATACGACAATAAATAATTTTTTGAACACTTTTTGCAGGCGGTAAATAGTTATAATTTTACACTATTCGACTTGTAGGTTCGAGGAGCGCATCCGTCCCCTTGGGCGCTCTAGGGTTAATAAAAAAACATTTCTTACGTGTAAACTTTCAATAAAATAGTAATCTGTAAGCTACTGGGTGTACATACGCACCACTTACAATCAACATAACGACTTGGCCTACTCCAGGTGTATCAGCTCATCTATACCACTTTCGTCAGAAGTCTAAAGCATAGAACAAACCAATCTAAAGTGCTATAGGCAGCACTCCTCCACATACATAATGCGACATTCTTACAGACACACGTCATCGTTTAATCGAATCGAGTCAGTAACTATAAACAAAGGGAGCTGATGAGTATTTGGGTAGAACAGGCCCAGAAACAGTTACTAACCAATAGTTGGGCTCAGCACCTGTGTATTTTGATTACTTTTACTGACTCGCCTCATTGGATGAGGTATAGTTGTTGGATGACTAACCATCTGTTAGTCTTGAATCAACAGAGCGCTAGCCTGATAACTTCTATGCATCTGCCGTTTCTCAAATACGTTATCCGTCATCGCTTCGCTTTCCATTTCAAAGTCTGGTTTTGTACAAAGTTCGGTTTTTTTCCTATTTAGTTGCTAAGGGCCTAAGGTCATTCGGCTCCCTCCTAATACTACTTTATATAAGCACCCCGGAAAGATGCGCAGGGCAGATCTAATTCAGACACGAGACTCGCAACATCGTCGGTAACAACTCAATTCCATAGTATAGTGTACTTAGTCGTGTCTAAATGCAAGTCGTTTGTTATAAGCCTTGCAGTTTCTGAAATACATTTATTATATTGTCATCGGTGTATTATCGACTTGCCGGGTTTCCAATATAGTGTTCAATTTACATTGACGATAATAATAAAATCATAACCAGACTCTCTTCGTTGAAGCAAACAAGCTCTCGAGTATCTTCGCTAAAAGAACGATAGACCCTCGATAAAAGTGTGGTTTGGGGGTGGGGTCCAGTTGTCCGTTCTCGGTGCCGTGCCCGGCACCAAGACCGAACAATACACCACAGGTCCGTTCGGTATTATTATAATAAATGGTTGCGTGTTGCTTGTCTGTTGCAGAAAAATTGCTGAACAGCGAGGGCCGCGAGCTGCGACGGGCTCTCTTCTCCCTCAAGCAGATCTTTCAGGTGAGTTTACAATTCGCGATATACCTGCGGGGATCTCTCCCTCCCTCTCTCTCTGACCGTGCCACGGCGAGGATCGAGAGAATGGACGGCCCCGTGCGTTCGAGTGAGACAGGTGTAGGAAGGGAACGACAAAGGAGAAAGATCGGACAGGGGGTGCAAGAGCAGAGGACGGAAAGAGAGGTGGTAGAAAGGATGCAAGAAGAGGAAAATATATTAGACGGATGGAGAGGGGAATCTGAAGGGAGCAAAAGGGGCAGACAGGGGCTATTTTTATGCGAAGCTACTCGCTCGACGAGTAAATATTTGCATGGCGGTTCGAGCGAGTGCATTTTCTCCTTCCCCCCACCTTCCCCTCCAGCGCGCGGCCGTCTGCTTCTTTCAGGCTCCGGGTTCCCTTTCTATCCTTCCTATCCTTCCTATCTCGATAACCGCGGCCCTTTGTCTCGCAAATTCGTTATTCCTTGGCGTGAGGCATGCACGTCGCATTCCAATAATTTTCGCCGACATTGTGCGCGACAGCTGAGAATAACCCGTTGCCTGGGTACACACGTAACGGCTGCCGTAATCCGTGGAGCCCGGGCGGCGTAGTGGCGCGCGAGAATCTCGTGTATCGGAGAAGGTGAAGCGACCTTATTTTTTCTTTATCGACCATGTGTGCGGCTCGAAAGAAAGTTTTGCAGATGAACCTGTTGGTTAGATGAGACTCCTCTTGTTAACTGTTTCAAGCACAGGGATTTTGCAACAAAAAATATGCTTTGTACAGAAATTTTTGTAATGTGTTAAGTGTGACGAAATAGTTTTATTTGAATAATTTTTTGTTTTTAGTAATTTTACGATTTAAAGGTGGCGTGAGTAACGGCCCACCATGCACATTCGAGCATTAAAAAAGTGGGACATTTTGCGTACCACTATGCTTCAAAGAGTTTAGGATCCATCTTGATATATTCGAAAAATACCACATTTTATGAGAGTTATTTTTGAGTGATAAAACACTTTTCTCAATCAATTTTTCAAATTGATGCAGAGACACATGTGAATAGCATGTACAATTTTTTTGATTTTTTCTTGGAAAACAAGTATGGCGATCGAGGGTATACCTTGCCATGTACGGCTGGACACACATGATTTCTAATGAGCAAGTTTCTGAAACGAACTTTGAACAATGGAATATTAAACAAATGTAAGTTGGCTATCGTACGACATAGAATGTTTTCAATAATTTATAATATGTTTTATCTGACTTATGCATAAATAAAGTAACATCTTGCGAAAAAATGAACTTTCTGCTTCAAAGTGTCGCCAATTCCTTGCTTTTTAACGAAGCAAAAAATACTATGCACTGTTTGATATATTGTATCACCTGTTGATCTAAGAGTAGTACATACGTATGTACTTGTATATCATTAGCAAAGATCATTATGCTATGTCAGTAGCGTGTCAGAAAAAAAATAAACTTTGAATGTAAGCTTCATTTATTGAAAGTTTAAATGTAAGCTTCATTTATTAAAAGTTTAAATGTAAGCTTCATTTATTAAAAGTTTAAATGTAATCTTCATTTATTAAAACTTTGTATGTTAAGGTGAAAACTAAGTTTGAAAATTATGTGAAAGAGTTTAAAATCTCCTATTTCATAAAGAAAACATTCAAACTTATGTGAATAGAAATGGTTCTACTACAATTTTTTATTACCATAAGTCCTGTATGAGCCATTCCACGTCAAAATGCACAGGGAATTGCGGTCATAGTCACTGATTTTTTTCAGATTTACAGCATTTGTTGATAACGAAAAAATGAACCATGTCAAATTTTAACTTCCATTATTAGCGTGTGTTGTGCGCTTGGATTGAAGTGGTGTGTTGAAATTAACTCTGTAATTTCAACAGTGGTTATCAATAAATGCTGTAAATATGCAAAAAATCGGTGACTATGATCGCAATTGTACAATATGGATCGAACGTACTATTACTATTCATATATTGTTGCGTGGGCGCGGCATGACTTCCAAATAAATAGACAATGTTTATAAAAAGGAAGAATTATTTATTTGAAGAGGAGGAGTACTTATGTTGACACGTCTTTTCTGTACCACGACTCTACGTTGTCCCTGTTTTGGATATCGTCGTTTCGATACATTATACAATACGTGCTACCTGTCGGATAACAGGTAACAATATTATTATTTTGTAATACAATTTCCACTAGACCAGAATCAAACTATTATATTAAAACTAGCATTTATTTTTACTTTAATCAACTTTATCAATTTCTTGATCAATTTTTATTAAGGGGTTATGCCTACCTATAGGTAAATATTGAAAAAATCGATTTTTGAGTTTTAATATTTTCTTACAGTACATTATTTTCGAAATATTGTGTGAAAGTTTGAAATTGATCCGACCTAAATTGGCGGAGTTACGCCCGTTTAAAGTATACGGCTTTGGAAGTTTCGGAGCAGATATAAAGTGGTAGAATCCCTTTCTAGGGGTGCGTGAGTCATGAATGCTGTGCCCCAATGCAATTTATGGTTGGTTAGTAGTAATACTAAGAATAATTATATATAAAAAATTTGCATTGATTCGGTTGTAAACCTGACTTGAAACTTTAAACGTATCTTTCTCAAAACCACATTTTCCAAATCGGTGACCACAATATCTAGAGAACCGCTGCACCAAACTGATTCAGCTTTGGTGGACTCACTCTATACGTCAAAATCGAGTGCCTTTTATTTTATAGATCAAAAATGAACAATTTTTTGTGGCGAAAATCGGTACTTCGATTTTGGACAGCCGCCATTTTGTCGTAAATTAAATTTTCAAAATAATGAACGATCGGGCACTAGATAATTTAATATATTAATTAAATTTGCTCGGATTTTTTATTTTGGATAAACGAACTCGAATTTACAGTGGTCACCGCAAAACGCTTACAATAAAAACGCTGCCAGGCGATCGTTGATATTTCCCCTACTTACTCATATTTTGCATTGAAGAAATTATTATAAGCATTGTAAAATGTACACTTTCGAATACAATGATGTATGTTTAAAAAAGTCTTCAAGTTTTTTAAAAATAAATTCCGAAAGTAGGGGAAAGGTGTCTAAAACGATCCCTCGGGGTAAAATGATTCCTGGCTGCCCTGTGACTATTAGTGATGTTATAGCGTAATGTCGTTCTACAGTAGTTGTCCCCGCACGTCACTAGTCGTTGCTCGAAGTGCCATGTGAATATCAGTGCTCTGTGTGTTGTCCACAAGAAAAATTAAAAATTACTGCAATTTATCTAAGATAAGGTCTTTTTCAATGTTGTGTAACTTTTGTCATGAACGGTTTAATGTGACAGCTGCTTCTTGCGCGGATTTAACCACAATTCAATAATAAGTTAATTAATGTTTCGTTACCCCATGTAATAAATTGAGGTTATATTCAACCACTGAATGTAAGTTGGGTGTTTGGGGTCATATGATTCCTCTACAGTAGGATAAAATGATCCCAGGAATCATTTTACCCATATGCTATATTATTGTTTTTTTGTTTTAGTTACAATGCCCCGTCAGTATGAAAGAAAAACAACGCGTCAAAGCTGCTTTTATTTAAATAAAATGTAATAAATGAAATGCTTTTTTTTTGTAATGTATGTGTATAAAATTATCCCCGGGGATCATTTTATACACATATATTACAAAAGGAACCTTAAATATGCCTTCAAAGAAATGTGAATAAAAAATATAATTGATCGGGTAGCTAAATTTTATTTAAGCCAATGATAAGATAGATGGACTAACTTACAAAAACTACTTTACTTTTATTTAAATAATGAGCATTGGTATTTTTTATACAAATTACGTCTTAAAGGGATTGTTTTAGACACCTTTCCCCTACATGTCTTTTTTCGAGCTCGCAGGTAGGCATAACCCCTTAAATGATTTCTTGCGACGCGTTTTACACGTTTTATACATGTAAATGAATAATATTCGCGACTTGGTTATTGCAAAGGAAGCGTTAAATTTACCCTTGTTTTGATTAAATACTGTACCAACAAGTTAATATCTAACATAGACAAGCACTATATTCGCGCCCTTCAATTTCTTATTTTGGTATTTTTAGTCGGATAAGAGAAAATTATGTTTATCATATCGAGAAAAAATGAAATTTGATGTAGGTAGTATCAATATTGTTTAATGAGCGGGGATCAAATTTTCAACCTCAACGGGAACAAATTTGAGTCGGAAATGTAATCCATTTCAACTTTCCTTCCGCCGTTTCCGGAACGAAAAGTAAACTCCGAAAGATCGTGTTTATTCGAGGCCTGACTTTCTTAACTCTTTTTCTCTCCTACAATTAAATCTCGCAATTAGCCGGACGAAAAGATATCCTTTTCTCCCATGGCGTTCAATGTTGAGAACTTCCCGGTAAAAGAAATCCCATTAGACCGGAAGCTATCGTTGTCCCTAAGTGATGGATGAGTTTATTGCAGAATTATATTAGATTCGTGATGAATGGATCTGGTGTCAAACGCGGTGCTCGATAATCCGTTGTTAGACCAAACTGTTGTAATTTCTCACTGATTAGGAACTTTAGATTCGAAGTTCTTTTACTTTGTCAATTTCGAGTCTCGTTGTTTATAACGTATAAATTTCCCTATTTTTTATGTATAGGAAGAATTAAACTAGTGTATGCATGTAATTCGTAAAAGGAAAGAAAAATGTTATACAATTAATGAACGTAGCTTAGTGAATCGATTATTCTGAAAATACAGTAATGCTTCAGTAGTAGATTGTGATCGTAGATTATCGGTGAGTTTTTTTTACTGACACTGAAAACCTAATATTTCACGCATAATCGAATTTATCTGTCGTAGCAATACAGCAGAGAGAATTATTGAAAATGGAGGATAATGGATATACAGGGACCTCGCGATTATTGTCCAGAACTCGGGTCCGCGCTGGGACAATAATCGTGGACTACGTGAAACACTTCTGACCCTCGTAAATACGGTTTTTGCCCGAAGCTCGAGCCTCGGCAACTCGCCTTTGTAGTATTCGGAACGTAGAAAAGGACAAGCGTGTGAAAAACAGAGAGAAAGTTTCTGTTTCCATTCGACTCGACTGCGTGGCCGGTCTGTGACACTCTCGCCGACCAGAGATGGGCAAACTTTGTATCTAAATAAAAATTTTGAATAATGAATAAAAGATAAAAAAAATTTATTCGTTATTCGAAACTTGCATAAAAAAAGTATCTTTATTTGACTAGCGTCGATTGAATAAATTTATTCAACGAGAATTATCCGACGAATAAAAGATACTTTTTTTATTCGGGGCGTTTTATTCATAGCGTCGATGATATTTTCATACTTATTTGTATCTTTTATCAGACGTAGATGAGATAAGGAATCACGCACGAATGAAAATTTAAACTTTTCCAATTTTCAATATATATTAATGAAAGTGTCATTTCGTGCACATTCGTATTCAGATCATAAAAATCTACCAAAAATGCCTATTAACAGTTATGAGGTATTGTACTATTAATATTTTATATTAATTATTAACACTTTCTACATATGCACATAAGTAAATAAAATTGTGTCGTGCTTGGTATCATTTTAATCAGAAAAATCTCACCAATATGTTCATAAAAGTTTCATTAATAAAGAACCATAAATAAAAATGTTTTATCGTTGCATTAGTATGGTCTCATCGACACCCGGGAATGTAACCTTTTTGTGCGGTCCCAAGTTCAGTGTTCGGCTTGTGAATGGGAAGCCGCCTCGGCGCGCCGGGACAACAAAGTATGTGCTTGTCGAGTTCTACCCCCCACCCCTCTCCTCTGGTTGTGGACGTCGCCTGGACACTAATCGTGGATCAACAATCAGTCAATAATCGCGATGTCCCTGTACAGGGTGTCCCACTTAAGATTGAACACCTACATATCTTTTTTATTTTTAATGATATGAGAAATGTTTCAAACACAATTCTTTTCGAATTTTGTTTAGGTCGCAGGAATTTTTTTAACAGACAGCATACACTTTTTATTGCATCATGCAGCATATGTTAACCTGTGCATTCTTCAATTGATGTATTGTCGGCATAATAAGTCCGTTCATTGTTGAAATTATTTTTTGTAAACCAACCTACGAGAATGAAGATTTGCTTAAATCACGTCCGCAAGCTAGTAATAAGTTAGTACATTATACTATTCTGTGCTTTACTTTTGATACATTGAATTTCACGTTTAGAACTCCACCAAACCAATTATCTTCTTTGAACCACTCAATTCAAATAAAAAGTCATTCTAAACGAATCGAAATCCCCCCAATGTGAAATTCAATTGTTCCCTGCACAAAAGTAACAAACCACTTTCCGTATCCCAAGTTACTCTACCGCCCAGGTTTGTTTACGATTCCCCCGTTTCTCCCCGTCCACGAACCAGCGAAGACAATTCTCAAATTCTTTCGTCCGCTGATACCTTATCGTTTCAATTATCAAGCCGGCTAGCTGCGAAATTAATTACAAGCCCCCGTTCTCCCTCCGGGTTCCGTTCTCGGTCTCCATTTTTCCGAGCGAGCTAGCCTCCTTTGGGATTTATCGGGTCAGTCATCGCTGGCGCAACGGTTCAATTTCGCTTTCTTAATCCCGGCCCAGCTAATCGAGCTTGCGTTCACTCGAGTCTCGCGTAAACTTCCCGTGGTTTGTCCCGGAGGCCAGGGAACAACGGAGTCCGACAAGATCGCGCAGACGAGTCCTCCTCCTTCTAACCTGTCGCTGGAAACAACCGGGTTTAATCAAACTTGGCTAGATTTTCCATTACGTCCGTGACTTTACGCCCGCAGCGCCATAACTAATTCTATTTACCCCTCTATTTACCCCTCCCGGGGCTGACTTAGGCGGGGTCGACGGGATAAATCTCCACCGAGATCGGATATCAGCGGCTCGTTCTTCCTATCCCTCCTGTTCCTTTCCATCGGAACCCTGGGAAACGATGATCTCGGCCTTAATCGGCTTTCCTCTTGTTTCCCCTAAACGTATTCCACCCGGACACCCTGCGTTCGAAACGCTTACGGTTTCTCGGGAATCGCTAGCACCTGAGAAATTCCTTGTGGCGACACCTCTTGCATTCTGCACGTAGGTGAAACCATCGTTGCGTCACACATGTACTGGGTCTCCTCAGGGGCTAGAGTCGGTCTCGGCCGGCTGTGGACCACAGCCTGTGGTACGGGTGTTAGCGACCCCGAGGTACCCGAGCTCGCATCCTCGTGGGGCCGCACACCGATTTATCGGTCGTAGCGGCACGGGACTCGCAACCCCGAGGCACCCTAGGTCATACCCAGGGGTGTCCACAAGTGGGCATACGGGTACTGGCGATCCCGGGTCATCCCTCCCGAGCTGCCTGGCCAGTGTCATGAAGCGAGATAACTATGGTCTGTTTTTCGAAAGAAGAGCCCTGGGAGGTAGGCCCTACATTTCGCGGTGTTGTCGCGATTGCGAGACATCTACGGCACTTGTGTCTCTCTCATTCTTCGCGTCTTGGCCAATGACGTTGGTCCGTTGACGTGCGTCCTCGTCTACGGTCGTCTGTCTCCATCGGACGTATTACAAACCTCTCGAGAAGGACCTACCTACAATCTCAAGTAGTGGGGACTGCGTTCGGCACACGCCCCTCAATCATCCATTGTCTGGAAATGTCAAGAGTTAAAATACATTAATAAGAACAAATTTATTTCTTTTGCAAGAATGTATTGTACCCAAATATTGAGAAACATATTAAAAGGGGATTAAATTAATACGTAGGTTATTAAACGCTACACGCGGAAATCGCAGGGTAAAGAAGGGGAAGTAGGTTTACCGAGCGTCTGAGCGAGAGGCTCTCGTGCCGAAGTGCCGGAGAATGGAAAGAGACACACAGTGGCATTGAGACCGTGACAACGTCGCACGAAATACGCAGCTCGTGTTGGATCCCTACCAGGCCACGCGCCGAGGCAGGGCGACCCCCGACGGCTCTTCTTTCGAAAAACAGACCATAGACTGGTAGAGCGAACGATGGTTCGCTCGAGGGGAAAACCATTCTCAAAATGGTACCATGGGGGCTGGGCTCAAGCCCAGGGATATGCTGGGGTGGCTCCCAGCATTCCCGCCCATCCGATTGAGGTTGGATCTTCGTGGTGGCAGTGGTAACCCTATATCGCGGGGTAGGGTGTGCTTGCACACCCGCCGTAGTGTTACGGTAAACACAACCGGGCACCGTCCAACCAGAGACGGTAGAGCTTTAGAAGGGGCTTCCACTAATCAGTGTGTAACATCACTTTAGGCATTTATTAAAATGAATTTTCTGCAAATCGAAAGCAAGTGAGATACTAAAGGTGATCACGTTAGGTGGGACAACCTTGTATGCACGTCCTTAACTAACCATTTTTTTGTTCTTAACGGGGGAAAACCTTGAAAAAGTGCACCGCCTCTGCTGGGGGCGGAGACGGCCAATGCGGGATTTCACTCGCTAAAACCCCCCCGGTGACCCTCTCGGGTATGAGGGCTGAATACGGGATCGCTCGACCACTTACCGCGACTAGCCTTGCTCTTGCGCTCCCTGTAGGTCTTTGAGGAAGGGCTCTTTTCTGGGGGGGTGGCATTGCCCCCCCCCCTCCAGGGGACAGTTGTGGATGCCGTCTCCCACCTCCTGCCTACACGTTGAGGGGTCACCTCTCGACGCTGTCTTCGATAGGGCCGACCGCGAAAGGGGGTGGTACCCTCAGTACCACCCCCTCGGCTCTGGATGCCCTGCGGGCGACGCGAGGGGTCATCGCGGTTGTAACTCGTATAAACCGCGCCCCCCGCAGGGCCCGCCTTTAACTAACCATGGAATATCCTCGTGATTAAGGCAGGCTCTGCTAGGTATAACATTACTGACTCCACTGGCAGGCTCAGGACGAAACGCTCCCTCTCTCTTTCTTTTCACCTGTTCGTAACATCTGCCACATTCTGGGATATAGTTTTTTTTTCTATACAAAATTATTATTACTTAATTTTGCCGGTGACCTGCTTGGATCATTTAGGGAATTGCGATCTATGCTGATAGAACGTGCGAGAAGATATCGCCCATTAGAAATTCTTCAGAAGTACAGTGTGTTTAACTCTGAAAGTTTCAGAACGATCTTTTGCCTATATCTCAAATATAGACGTAATTTAGTCACAAATCTTTTGGAAAAAACACCACAGCCGTAACTTCCAATTGGTTCACCCTTCAGAAATGTATGGTCAGTCTTTAAAGGTTAATTTACTCTATGTATAGTTCAGAGGGTTTTCTTCTTTTCAGCCGTCTGGTTCCTCTTGGGTTATTGCTTTGGTTGTTTGTTTACTCAATGAATAATTGTTGCTTAAATGTAAATAAACCATATATGCAGGGAATTAAATTTAACTCACACAAATTAATCCATGAATCTGTGAACATTCGAAAGCATCGACTACTTATAATTGTCACCCTATATGAAAAGAAAAAATATAAACTGAAAATACTGTAAAATATTGTTGAATGACAAGGAATCCAAATTTACACCTTGTCGATTGAGTGGGCAATTCGTTAGCAGAGGTTCAATACATTTTAGAAATCTTAATCGTTCCTTTCTACGCACCCAGGAGTGCGAATAACTGTATACAAGCATTCTCGTTAGAAATATTCATGAAAGAATAACGTCGATATTCAGGGGCCATCATTTTCACTGAACCAGTGTCGTAACGGAGCCGTGAAATATTTTAGCATTTCTAATCGCGACCGCGGTTTTGTATTGGGGAAACCTGTCGATTGGGAGTCTCATCTTGCGGTGAATAAATTAGGCATAAAAGCGACGATTACCTGTGTAACAGGTATCCATTCCCTCTGCCGGAACGGTATTTACCATATATGTACTTTGGTTTTCTAGGAGGACAAGGACCTGGTGCACGAGTTTGTGCAAAATGATGGTCTTGCCTGCCTCATCAAGGTTGGCAGCGAGGCCGACCAGAATTACCAAAATTACATATTACGGGGTGAGTATCCTGACAATTTGTCGATAGATTGCCACATGTTTCATGCGTAACGTCGCTTAGACGTCTAATAATGTGTCGAGGCTTCCTGATGACGTTTCGAGAGCAGCTATATTTTCGTAAGACACGGGTGTACTCCAAACTACAGTCATAAATATTTACGAGCGAACAATATTACGTTTGTTGAGAAACGTTTGAAGCTCGGCACACTTAATTAGTCGGAGAGGATCAGAGTATGAATCGTCTGCTTGACCGCAGTCGATCTTATCGTGGTTAATACCGTTTAGTAGATCTCACCGTAAACTTTATAAAGAGTACTCGAAGAGGAGAAGATCGAGTTCATATATTTTCTGATACTTGGCACATTGAATGCCATATCGATCATCGGTGACCGACACAGTATTGTCTCTCCTACATAGTTCTGAAGTTTCTTCACAACGTTTTTCGCCAAATTTTCTGAGATTTGTAAACAATTACCGCATCGCTTGGTCCTGTATTGTCTCTCCTACATAGTTCTGAAGTTTCTTCACAACGTTTTTCGCCAAATTTTCTGAGATGTGTTACTAAAATCAGCTCGACGCTTAACGGGTTAAATCACTGCTGTTATAACATGAAATGACCCGAAAAAGATATTTAATTTTCGACAATTTGTTTAAACTTTAATTAACTACTGTTTATGTATTACAATGTTTATGGTTACAACTTAACACCAGACTAACCAAACCTGATAAAATGACGATTTTCAGTGTTCATATTTTACAGTTACTGAAATAATAGGGTCTTTTTGTCGAAATTTGTGTTAGCCATTAATTTATTATACACATTATGTTATACTGCATTATGTATATTATAATGTTATACGATTTAATTCAGTACACGTTCAGTGCTGGTAATTTTAATGCTAACACGGTTCTCTAATGTGTTTTTAATGCTGCTACGTTTTCACAGATTGAGTATAAATACAGGTATTACGTGAGCCCAGACGTGTGGGTTAGAAATAAGCGATTTAATGATAAAATCTCCCGGGAACAGGTACATTTAGAATCTCGGACGGAGCCCTACATGCAAAACTAAAATATCCTAAGGGTGTTTAAAGATGAGGGGTTCTCTGTAGGGTCAAGTGGGTCAAGTACGAACAAGAGGGATTAAGAGTGTCACGGTTGGTCAGGAACAAAAAAGGTGTCTGCTAGAGAATATCAAGGAGCGTTGGAGATGCTAGAGGGTCAAGGTGTGTCAAGGGTGGTTAAGGATGGTTCGGAACGAAGTCAACGTGTATGTTAAAACTATGAAAAAAATGAAAAGGGTTGGTTAAGATTACTTAGAGGGTGTCAGGAATGTCTTGGTTTCAGTTAGGTTAGTTAAAAAGAGTGCAAGTTCTATTTTGAAGGCTGCGGGAAATCAATGAATGCCAAAAGCGATTAGGGAGTGCCAAATGATGTTAAAATGATCAATCGTAAGAATGGGTCAAAACATTAGTACATCGGTAATTTTGATCTTTTTTATTTAAATTCGTTTTTTGAAGAAAAATCACGCTTTTTTCATGAGAATTACATGTGGAATTGTTTTGCTGAAAATATGGTCAATTTTAAGACCGGATAAGAGGAAGTCTATCGTGATCGAAAATTCACGAATCAGTCAAGGAAACCAAACTCAGACTTCTAAGAAATTATTTCGAAATCACTTCTCACATCGTATTGAAATTTTATGATCGCTTTGTTGGTTTTAGCGTTCAAAGCCGTTCGAACTTTTCGGCCAACCGAATATTTCATATTCCTTTATTGGCTATGGACACATAAAAACCGGAGTCTACTAATCAGTTTATAGTTCCCGGCTGCATTCCCAAGATGATCCGAAAGGGAATTCCGTTTCGACCCGACAGGTCGAAGCTAATACCAAACTACGCTGGTATCTGCATCGCTCTATCGGAATTAGCGTTTACGCCCGGCGTAAACGCGTCTGAAGTGCAATGCATAACAGCCGCGCGCGTAGTCGGTGTTGGCACCATTGCGTTGCGTTCGTGGCCGAGATTGCTCGGCAAACAGGAGGGCGTCGTACGTCTCGGACGCTCCCGTAAATACCGATAAGATAATACCGTCGTAATGCGGCTAACAACACCTAACGAGCGACGCATCAGCACCTTCGCCAAACCTTAGCCAGCCCGAGACGCGTCGCTTCTATCCCCCTCCCTCTTCTTCGCGAACCCCATTTCACCTACGACGGAACGCGTATTTTCCGCGCGATACGCAACAGACTTCAACACAACATACATACACCTAAAAATGGCGTAGAAGAAACGTCTCCTTATCACTTCGTAAGTTTATTTCAAATACTGAAATAAATGTTAAACCGAATGTTAATTTGGTACAAATTTCAGTAATTCCCGATACCAAGTGGTAGGAAGTTCTCCTTCCATGCCACATTTTCTCCTAGTGGAAGTCAGTGTACATGCTATGCAGATCTGAGCTGTTGGCGCGTGGAAGGAACCGATTGGTTAAATTCCTATAGGCCCATCTTTTCAATCACAGTCGTAGGAATAGGGTAGCGTAACCTGTTGTACCTCGGACATGGTTGTACCACGGCCCTATATCCTATTTTAAATGTTCGTGGATTTTTTTTGTAAAATTTGGACTACTAGTTTATACATAATCTGCGAGGAGTCCTACAAAAGTTAGTTTGCAAGTGCTCGCGTCGTAAATCGAGGCGGTACGACAATTTGAAGATTTTTTCACATCAAAAGTAATTCTTGTTTCGTCTAAACTTTTGGAAACAACTTTATTTCTGTGCATAAAGCTACAACCAATTATTTTAATATAGTTTCGTAACTTACTTAACGATAGATTGTTGTAGAATGAAGTGTTTAATCTCGAAGTTGTTTTTGTAATTTTTGTGAAGTGTTGTACCTTGGGCCTAAAAATCGTGTTGTACCTTGGACAGGTTTTTGTTTAACTTTCCGATATTTTATCTCTTTTTTTCTAAACACGTGAGCAAATTATTAAGGTGCCCCATAATAAAAACGGAATAAAATAGTTATGATGACTAGAAAACATAGAAATATTAGTTATACCGTACAGACTGATTAAAAAAGTATTAAAATTGTTATTAGAATAGAGATTTAAATAACCCTAATGCTCTGCATATTATAAGTATTATTGTAAAACAAAAAATATATATTCATACATAATTAATAAAAACAACTACTAGGTCCGAGGTACATAGGGGGTATTGTACCATGGACATAATTACCGTTTCTTCTGTAATCATTTATAATTCTAATAAAATATATTGGAATCATTTTACAAAAATTATGTTATGTTTCTTATTAATCAGTAAACTATATACAATCTATCAAGCGTGTAAATTATTTAGGATTTTAGAAAATAAAATAAAAACAAAAAACGTACCCAAGGTACAACAGGTTCCCCTAGAGGTATTGTGCAGTACTGGTGAGATGATGAGTGGAAAAACTTCGGCTACGATTGGTCAGAGTGGAAGAGGCACGTCTTATTCCATGCGCATTTTTGGCACTAGTGAACTATTGGCCCAAGCGGTCATACACACAATCGGGTCATAAACCAAGCGAGAAAGCAAAGACACACGGGGACACACGTTAGTAACACACAGAGAAGGAGTTAATTTAGTAGACACAGGTCCAAGATCAACGGATTCGTATTCTGAACGCGTAGTTTAATCTATGTCACTGTACAATCAGATCCACGGTGGAGAGCAAGTTCACGAGATTAGTACAATGAATTTTGCTGCATTCCTGACGATATCGGGCAATACTATCGTTCGACCATCTTTCGACGAAACAACTGAAGATTGAAACATGTGAAGATATTCCCTCGTATTAATCACGAAATACACAACTTTCACTGACAGAAAAATAAAAAAATCACTATATTATTGTTTTCTCCCACAACATCGTTTGAAGGGAAGCCACTATGGTAGCGTTTCGTTCTAGAAAATCACTTGGTGGGAATCCACCATAGTGACCTGTAGTGCCTAAACAACTAAGTGTTAAGTTTCAATAAACTACATTTAAAATCAATATGTTGTCCGTTTTGTGCGAAAGGTGTTGCTTCGAGTGAAGTTGCTTTAGTCGCGCCACGTGCAAGTACTACCAAAACACGAGCGATCGTCGGATGGACCACGGGTTGTAACGCTACTCTCTCTTGCCCCTGTGCCGTCTCGCGCATCAACATCTCAGCTATGCACTGTACATTCTCCTGAGAACATGCGCCGTGATACAGCTCCGCGTTGTGTTTACAAAAGCGGCGGGCGCATAACCGCGTGACGCCGCTCGCGAAACCGCGACGGGTTGCAGATTATGAATGCACCCTTTGATCACGCGTTTCGAGTGGGCTCCGCTCGACGCAGTCCCGGTCAAGTGCTTCGTAAACCTCCCCGAGCGTACAACGCACAAGAAGACTAATTCCGCGATCTGCCCCGGCTAGTTCCGCTTGCAGCCCACTTGTGGCTCCCCGGGTCCCTGTTCTCTTTCCAGCCTCTACCCCTATCCCGATAACGAACACGAGACCTCCGCCTCTCTCGTCTTCGATTCCGCGGGGACTTCGAGTGCACTGTATACCGAACACCGGTCCTCCGGCCGCCTCGAGAGACCTCGAGATCACCGAAACTTCCGCTCCAGGACGGGGAAAAAGCGCTACCCCGTATGGAAATGGGGCCACGAGCTTGGGCGGTTTCGGTTTCTTCGAGTTAAGGCGGGTGCTCGATCCTGGGGTTTCTCTTCGTGAACTGGTCGCGCCGTTTGGTGCTCGGTGAGATCGATTCTGTGAGCTTTGAAGGAGTTTGGCTTGCTTTCTGGTTGTTAGTAGGTCAGGACTGTGTTTGGCGAGGCGAAGGGTTTTCAAATTGATGGATTTAGTTGATCGAGGAGGAAGTTGGCTCGGACTTTTACAGGAATGTCTGCTTGTATTGGAATTGGATCAGATGAGGGGGGTGAGTAGAGCAATTGGGTAAGGGCTGATTTTTTAGTTGAAGATCATATTGTTATGTACATAGAAGGTGATTCATCAAAATATAAAAAAAAAATATATAATAAAATCTGTTCCTTTGAGGCTTCATTGTCGAGATAATCAAATTTTTCGTTCAAGGACTTGGCTAGCACGTCTGTCCATTGCATTTCGTTTTTACTTACTACTATGACGAACATACGCGTTTCAGATTAATGTTGAAATTCGATTTTCTCGAGAACGAAGTCTCAAATGAAAAAATGCTGTTCTATATTTTAGACTCATTCTTTCATTTAAAATCACCTCGTATCCGCATGTACATAATTTCCGGAGGTACCCTGTTTATCTTCATTTTTCTTTAGAAGTTCGTGCTTTGAATTTTACTTGATGAATTTTTGGTTCAGTGGATTTTACAGTAAGATGCAATTTGAAAACATTCAGTAAAATTTACTGTTTTTTATTTTAAAATTTTAACTTTTATATCACGAAGAAGCAATAATCTGTATTGTTGGTTTTTATTGGTTATTTTGTTTAAGTACTATTATTGCAAACATCTGGTGATGTGTCGATATTCAGTTGGTCATATTAACATGATTACATGAAAAACGGGACATACCATGGTATAGACATTAATTCGCACAATAATCTACGTACTCTCCTGTTTTAGATAAGTTTAAATTCAGATTTAACTGTTCTAAATCTCACACAAGATTGGTATCACAAGTGAAATACTTCTCAACCGTTTAGCTCCGGGGCTGGAGTTAGAAATGCATTACGAAATTCCCGCCAAATTTTTGTTATAAAATTTATAACTTTTTTATCTGTTCGATTTTAAATTAGAGTAGTAGGGGACCAGTGGGATCCGCCTATCGGTGGGGTGACGCCGCGCGCGCGCAGGGAGTTAACCACGTGACCTTAGCGCGCAGTTATTCCGATTGTACTATACGAGACAGTTGACGTCGTCGGGAGTGCGCTGACCTATACGTATATGGGACGACGAACTGCGAACGTTTTATAGGAAGAAAGACAAAACGGAAGATTTGGGGTATATAATGGTGTATCTGAAGTATCTACGTGTCACAATAGATGCTATTTACCTTGCATATGACTGAAATACGTAGGTAAACTGCAAATAAAGCGTGTACGAATACTAATACAACTTTAACATAATTTTCCAAGAGAACGGTTGAGTTGCGATCCATGGTTCCTTTTATACTTTTTACCCCCTTGACGAGTAGAATACAATGCAATAATAAAAAAGTTTGACCTTGAATTTTAAGGTCAAGGTCGCGTTCTTTTGCAGACCTCCACCGATCCAGAGGTGTAGAATAACGCTATGGAAGCCGTGACACTGAATTTTCACCCACCCTGTACAATTTAATTAGTTCTTAGAGGCCGCAACCAATGATTCTTAAAACGCGAATGCCCATTACTCAACCGAACGTATTAACTTTTCAAAGCAGATTATCGATACAAGATGACATCGGAGCTCCTTCGACTCTTTCTACAAACTGAGAATCGACTTCCGTCAAGGATGAATTAGATTAATCGTGACAGTTCAATGGAGAGCCTTTTACAACCGTTCGCAAGTAGCGAAGGGAACCCCGCGGAGCTTACCGGTTGTTCCGCCGAGTCGATTAAGATTAAACGAATATCGAGCGACTAAGAGCACCCGATAAGCGTCCCAGCGTTGCCGGATAACGCGATTCGTAAAACAATTTGCTGTTTACGGTTTATCGCACGCGTAAATCAGGCCGCGTGTTCTCAACGGGTGTCGCTCGCGGAAAGGCCGAGCTATGTTCACTGTCCAATTTACCGGAGGGGGCTCATTGTGCGTTCCTTATCTCTGGGTAAACAGGAGATTTATCACGAGCAAGCTCGAAGGAGGGGAGTGTGGGGCGTCCAACCTTCTGATGCGGCGAAATCTAGAGACCGTGTCGACGCTCCGGTGTGTCAGGTTTGGTTGATTACAGCGACGCTCCCCTCCCCCTCCCCCTCTCCCGTCCATGGTATTGGCTCATTAAAGCGCCGACGCTCCAACAGTTTCGGCTCGCTGGGAATGTTCCAATGGTAACTCTGATAAGACATTTCCCTAACTCAAGCGAAACCGGGCTCCTCGCGCGGAATGGAATCCCATCTCCGTTCCATTTAATTGTGGGACTATAAGGGTCAACTTTTACCCACCGATCCACTTCTGCTTCCATTCAGCTTTCGTTTCAATGAGTTGAGCGAAATTCTGTGGCTTATGGGGAGTTACTCTTTTGTGTTGAATTCATTTATTGTAACGAGTAGGTGTTTGTTATAGTGGCGAGAAATACAAAAAGGAAAGGAAGAATAGGATGTTACGTACGAAGACACTCTCGGACCTCTTAACCCTATCGGGAGTTGGAATACATCCGGCTAAATTACGTAATTGACCACGGGGTGTTATAGCGTGGCCAGATTTTCTTGGAAAACAGTTTCCGTTGAGGAACAAGCGTGTCCCCACTACTTTTAGACTCGATTTTCGGGATATAAAAAGGGACGCGTACAGCTCATCGGTGGATCATACTCATATCAAAAGTCTAGCTAGTGAGATCGGATATTAAAGTCCCTCCCAAGCATTTTTAAAAGTAAGCTAAACTCTGCATAACAAATCCCCGCATTTTTCAGTGCGTGACCACAACTTACAGTAACATTTGTAAAACCTTTACTTTATTAAATATATTTTTATACGTTTATATATTTATAATTCAGCGTTGTTCGTTTCAACTTTAGAATAACATCTAAATTCCCAGCTAGAAGCGAACCCACAAAGGCACACTTTTACCGCTCGAAGTGTACCGAATTCTTAAAGTTACGAGGCCCATACTAACAATCCTAGTGGCTCCCTAAGATGGACTAGGCTCAGGTTCGTCCACGAAAATCTTCCTAGGGGCTCCCTGTGACGAAATAGGCACAGGTTCGTCCACATAACAAACTCTAAAAATCAAACTCGCCATTTCCTCGGCTTTCGCAGCCGCTTAGCCCTAGCTCGTAACAAGGAAAATAGAAAAGTGTAGAATTAGAAACCAAGGAATGGTAGACTAGTTTTGTTGAAGTCCTGTGAGTATAAAATGCTAACTACATAGATATTCGACTGTGGATATTTGTGCAAATATAACATTTGTAGTTTATTTTCTCGAAACTGGACACGAAGAAAAATTTATTGTTCCTGTTAAGGGTTCCAACAGGTTTGAAATAAAAAGATGACCTGAATAAACTTTTTTAACCTCCATCCGGATAGAAGCGCCTCGGTGCCACTTTAATTACTTCATAATGAACAATATAAGTAACTAAAACTTTAATGTTACTATTTTACTAAATAACTAAACTGAATTGAAAGAAGTAAAACGTTTTAGAATTATTAATTTCAGCTACATATTCTGTACTGAAAGCCTCTGAAGCTCGTCTACATTTTAGCCTGATGAATATTAAACTTTGTACTGTACAGAATTTGAGAGGGTCAGATATTCTGTAAATGCAGAAAATTCAGAGTCTAGTAATTGTAAATAGTACTTAGTTGTGAGCATAATGTAACGATTTCTTCGTTTGTTCAACAATAATTCGATCAAACTTTTTTTCTGCAAAACTGTGTTATAAAATTAAAAGACTGGTAGGAATCATCGTACGTGGTTTAGTTCCTTTACCGTTTCAATTCATCGCATTAAAGACACAATTTTCTGAACATACAGGAAAATGGAATTACACGAAAACAATATTAATGTAAAATTATATTTGGTTGTTATTTTAAACTTTGTATTTAATAGCTCACGGTGGTCAGTTATGGTCGGATCAGTTTCATGGATACCGTATTGTACCCAGCATTAGGAGCGATAGAATTGAACAACAATATCTATACCTCGCCCGCCGGTCCGTATTTCTGCGTGCTGATTGATCGTTGTTTTGGCAAAAACAAGCAGAAGTTGTGACGCAACCTGAGTTTTGAGACAAAACGGTACGGGGTATAAAACACCTGTTCGGTTCAATTGGAACATTTAACTGGACCCTCATGCACGATTAAGCACGATATCGTACGAGGAGATGGCTTGGCAACGGGCGGGTCCCTGCTTTTGTAACGAACTTGACACCGAAACTAACGGCCCGCCTGAAAAACGCGGCTCGCTACACATTATATCACGTCCTCGGTCTGTGCCAAGAGACGAGTCCTCGAAAAACGGCGAATTCCCGAAATTTTCGAGATTAGAATTTTGTTGAAGGATTACCTTGAATTTTTCGGTTCAAACGAAGGCGATCTTTTATTGTAACCACTTGGACTGCTCTAGTGAAATGAAACTGAGGATTATCTTTTAAAATTTGAATTTTAAAAAGACGAAAATATTTGCTTAATTCCAGTTTTGGAAATCAGCTTTTGAAAATGTTAATTTGTATTAGCGTTAAATTAATTTATTGCTGAGAAATGGGGAACATAAAATTTGAGGCAATCAGCAGGTCTAATAAGAAAATCAATAGAAGAACTTCAAAAGTACTACTAACTTTCCTGAAATTGAAGGAGTTACAGTACTGGAAATATTTATTGTATCACTCGCAACAGACTCAGAACTCGAAGTAAACGTTTATTACAAAAGTTTGTAGCTTATCATCTTAGTTAAAATATGTAAGTCGGATACGAGTGATTGTATCAGTCATATTGTGTCACAACTATTTAAAGCAACCTTAATGAACATTACAGCTCTCAATTTATTTAAAACAAATTAAACTTTATCACAATTTCTAACATTTAATTTACGATGCTAATTGGGTTCCTAAATAATGAATAAATAATAGAATTGACGTCACTGTAAAGAATAAATTTACAAAAAACGAAGTTACCCGAATATCGAAGTACTGATTAATAATTCAGGACAAGGTCTTGGCGGTCCCAAAAGAAACGTTATTTCCGCACCATTTCCTCGTTATACATTGTACCGTACACTTCGAAACTTCAAATGGCCAAAGCTTTAGTTTCCAAAAGAAGATTTCTTGGACGAAAAAGGGGGCAAAATAAACGTGGCGCGATAGATTATCGAACTTCCCCAAGCAAAATTCCTAGCGTTGTTCGGCCATGTATCGTCTTCCATGATAATTTATAGAATATTCTCGGGAACGGGTACGACGGTGGGAAAATTCGGCGCGATAATACGCGACGATCGTTACTTTGAATCATGCCCGCGAATACATTTTCCCGCGTCGCCGGAAGCATGTAAATCAATGGGATAACAGTTAAGTATGCGCGTACTGCGCGGAATAACTCGCAAATAGGAATCCGCTGGGCTTGATCGGCCTCGATGAATGTATAGTAAAATCCCGCGACTCCGCGAGCGCGACATTTGCATATTTTCATCGGCGTAAAGCTCATCCTATCGATCACTTGCACGTTCCCCAAAAAACAACAGACTTCCGTGAGAAGGGCGGGGTACGAATCCGGGGAACCGAGTTCCACGCTACGTACAAGTCGTAAATCGAAATCGAACTGTTATCGTACAGTTTACCAGCTTTCGGTTTTACTGCTCGCGTCGTACCTGGCAGCAAAACACCAGACCCCTAATGGGAGAACAACAAATTTAATTATTCACGTTTACTCGTACTATAACAATAAAATATATTAATCTATGAACGTGTAATAGACAAATCTGGACTCCAGAGTAAGAGTGTATGAAGTCTACTTTTTTAAAAGAATCACATTTTACGTGTTTTTCGTATCAAATTTTTCATTCTTTCCGATAGTAAAAATTATTTCGTTCTAAGTTGTTTGATTATTAATATAATAGTTGTAAAAATAATATTAAGTCCATATCTTGTTCCGAGCAAACGAGTGTAAAGTCCATCATTCCTATCACATAGGAGACTTAACCCTCCGAGCACGGTCCCTGGGTCACGCGTTCGCGAGAGCGACATGCACGCAAGTGACGCAGCTGTCGTGTAAATCGCACAGCGACCGATGTTTGTTTACATGCGAACGACCGGGCCAAGACACCGCGGAAGTATTGATTAATAAATATAATTTGTTTTATAATTCACGAGATTTTTATTCTAGTTAGTGTAATAAGAACCACGAAAATCCAAATCTAATGTGGAACCAGCTAATCATTACATTGTATACATTGTCACGTCCGTCCGCGTGGATTCTCTTTTGAATCCGCCTGGAGTTGTAAATTCCAGGCTCGACCTTCGTGGTACGCGTACAGTTGCGACTATTGCCCGCCAAATTAATATTAGGCAACTGTTTTAATATTCTCCAAGTGAGAAAAACTAATATTATTACTCGAACGTTGGAGCTGACGAATCGTGAGGTGAATGTTGTCGAATGAATTGAGTCCGTGTGACTCTTGTCGAAACAAGTACGTGTTTTCGAATGATTGTTGTCGAATTACTGTTCGATTGCGAGTGTTCGAGTGCGAAAGCTGTTTGAGTACGAGTTAATGCGAATGACTTGAGTCCGTGTGACTCTTGTCGATACGAGTGTTTGCGAATGACTGAGAGTACGAGTTAATGCGAATGACTGTTCGAGTTTTGTGTGACGTCACGTTTCCTCCAAATTCGCTGAAGGCGTTACCAAAACTCGCTTCCTTATTGGTTATGCCTTGAAGGGGAAGGCAGATTTATCGGTTTTTCCAAGTGACGTGGAGGTGGAAAACCTCTCCTTCAGGGCGAAGTGGACGTCAGAAAAATATCGCGCACGTGGTCAGGGTGCGAGTTGACCGCGACGAATTTTCGAGTCTTTCAACGGTAGGGTTTATGACTGTATTGTCTGCAAGTCAGCCCGCCCCGGTAAGGCCCGGCGCGGATGGTCCCAGGTTACCGAGCGCATGTAGCGAACTGCAGACCAAATGTTCGCTTCTTTTGTCTATTATTTTCTTTGTGTCAACGAAATTGAAATTCCTTGAATGAAGGAAATAAAATAATAAAAAATAACGGTAACATCAGATTCTAAAGCCGTCGTTTCGGGTCTACGACGGAACATACATGGTGACGGTGGCTCGAGCTCGAGCTCGAGCAACCGCCACTGCGTAGAAATATCGGTGAGGGTCTCGAGCTCGAGCCATACTGGCACTGTGTAGTACAGTGTCAGTGAGGGCCTCGAACTCGACCTCGCCGTCGCTGTGTAGTAAGTAGTAGAATATCAGTGTGGGGTCAGAAATGACATAGGGACCGGTGACCATGTTTCCGTGCTCGGAGGTTTAATGCAATGTTTACCATTTCTATACAGGGTGTCCCAAAATAGGTGTAAGATTTTGAATTGATCATTCCTGGGGTGGTTTGAAACAACTTTTTCCTTAGTGAAAACATTCTCCAAAGCTTGAGTAACGAGATATTAACGAAAAACCCCCACCAATCAGGGCACTAGTCTGCCGGCTGAGCTCCCGCGGTAGCGTTGGTGTCGCGTTTCGCTTGTACTACGAACAAGCAAATCGGCATGCATCGATGGAAACTGTGTAGAATAGAAAATGAAAAGCATTTAACAAATAAAATCGAACTGTTCATTTTCACTCGCTAATTTTTCATTTGCTATTCCACGCTGTTTCTTCTTTTTCTACTTCATTAGTTTGTATCAAAACTGCTTTTCGGAAAAAACTTCTATTTTTTACTGTTTTATTATTTTCTACTATTTTCTAATATTTTCCATTACATTCTACTACTTTCTACTTCAGTTAAACTTAGCCTCGGTTTTACCCAAGTAATTGTTGTTTCACTCTACTTTCTATTTTTCTGATCTAATAAAGACGATATGCTTATTATTAATACTACATTTGAATCTTCAACAATCCTTCTATTCTCTTATACAGATTCATGAATCAGACGTTTCATCGTAAGAACGCGGATTTTATCGATCCGCTACCCCATTTCATGAAACCAGAGTCCCCCTGTCCCCTCGTGTCGGCGTCCAAGTCCATAGAAACCGAGTTTCCGGGACGCGTACGGATTATGATTCTAAATCACAAGAGGGAACGTTTTCTGTGTCGTTGGACGCAATGTCGTCGGTGTTTCCACTGTTATTTTTTTTCTACCCCTCCTTCCGGCCTCCTTCTTTCTCATTTTCTCTTTTTGTTCGTTGCGAAGGAGGAGGGCGGACTGAAGCAGGGTGGGAAAGGGGAAGGAAAAAAAAACGTAACACGAGGATGCTTACCGTAACGCTAGGGCTAGGGGCTGTCGTTGCATTTCTCGCGCGGAAAATTATGGCGGTCTCGTTCGTCTCGCATTAAGAGGTCAATGCTCAGTCAGAAATTTTCAAAAATTCGATTTTTCACTTTCTACATTTTCTTTAAGTACAACATCTCGAGAATATTCTGTGCAAGTTTCAAGGTAATCCAGTTAAAAATGACAGAGTTACAGGCGTTAAAAAATGAACATTGTATATAAGTGTAAGCTTGACTTGAAACTTTAAACGCGTTTTTCTCGAAACTACCTTCTTCAAATCGGTGATCAATATTTCTCAAAAACTACTGTGTCGATTTACATGAAACCTTTTATGCCTTATTTCAAATCAGAAAAACTTGTCCTTGAATGAAGGATTCTTTTGTTCGTTCCATACTTTTTTTTTAATCGACCAAAAACGAGTGATTTTTTAGGTGAAAATGGCACTTTTTCAGGAAAACGTCCGCTATTTTGTCCTAATCAATATTTTGAAAAACCCCACGTTCAAGGACAAGAGTGGTTCTTTCATTACATAAATCTTACTAAATTTTTAATTTCAGATGAACCGTTACGAAGTTACAGTGATCACGGCAGACCACTTTTTGTGAAGAGACATCCGGGAGATCGCTCACTATTTATTTACTAATAAATATTTTTAAATAAAAAAATTACCTTATAATCTAGAAACTGCAGTCTTTGAAACACAAACACATGTTTTGAAAAAGGTCTTATAGTTTTCAAGCAAAGAATTCCTAAAGAACACTCTTCTTTCGGCCTCCTGACTGAGCATGACCCCTTAATCCACGATCGCGTCGCAGTCTGGAAAACCGACGGCGGCGGGTGGTGTCACGTGATTCATCGACGAGCAAACCCCACGACCGTAAGGGGGGGCGGGTGATTATAATATCCGCGACCGAGCTGGGGGCTCTGATAGTCGATGATTACGCAGCGGCCGCGAACTGTACGCCGCGGTTACGTACGCTTCTAATTAGATTTCGCGACGTAACTTATGGCCGGTGTAATGATAACGGGCCCGGCTAACGCCCGTAACCGTGCCGCGCTTAAATCGCTTTACAATTATTGTCATTACCGGGGTTGTCGCGATTGTGCCGATGAAATGGCGCTACGATTGCGACGTCGATGCCTGAAACGTGATGCTCGGATCGCAACAGTGTTTCTCAAATTGATCCGATACTTTGAGGAGGTTTTGGTTTCAAGTTTTTTTTATCAGATCTAGATTTATCTTGATGTTAATGGTAAAGGATGAAAGAAGGAGACAATAGGATTTCGTGGATAGGTAAAGAAGATCTTAACCGTCTATAGCCCCGTTTGACTCTGAAGTCACATATCGATCTATTAATATTTTATTGGACTAATTTAATTTTTTGTCGCTATGTGGCGCCACATCGTGTTCTATAATCTATCTTTGGTAATCGAGAAGACTCTTTGTAGCGATTATTACGTCTACAATGATTTGAGATATAGGCGTAATAATAAAATCTTTGAAAATTGTAAATTTATTATTAATTTGTATTTAGAGGTTGGTTTCATGTTACATGCGCTTTTTTATAGTTACGAGAAAAATTCCGGCTATAGAGTTTTAAGGAAGTTTTGGACTGTCTGATATCGGTACTGGATCTTCTTGAACAAGGATTTCAGAATCTTCACATACTATTCCGGCTTATGGAAACTAACTGCAGCGTATAGTTGTTTATATTATAATAGTGTTTTGTAGAAGGACTAGCATATTTGGAAAAAATTCCTTTCAATATACGTCTAAAGATAGATGGGAGGGAGTCTATCTGCATCCAGGTATCGCTGGTAATTCGATAATCAAAAACCTCCGCCTTCCATGGATTAATGAAGGGTTCATTTAATATCGTGAGGATGTCAGATCTTTTAGGAATATCAAGTGATGGGAAGATGTGGGTGTGAGAGGGAGGGAAATGTGTATGGTCCAGTGATGCTTTCAAAACACGTTGGCATTGCAAATGTAGGCGATAGTTCCTATGATATCCCCTGTGGTTAATAAGTATTTGGCAGCTTGCGGATTGTGCGGAGTTTACGATATAAAAAACATTTTTGTAACTATATCTAGCTTACTGTGTCTAAAACGAGTTTCGGAGCTTAGATACTTTCCCCTATTCTCTTCGTTAGTATGTTAGAAGTCATCATCGTGTCTGGTACAATATGTCACTGCAATACTATACATATAGTACCTGCCCAATGTAAATGTCTTCACGGCTTTTGGCTCGTAGAAGTTGAAGCATGTCTCGTGAGTGTCCCCATTTCACAACTTTTCAGAATATAAATAATTTTTAATCTCACAGTATTCAGTTCGTTTAACATTTAATTAATACTAGATAATGCTTCTATTTCAAACGGTATTGCCACAGTGTCGTCCTTGGAATTTCACATTCTGAATATTGTTAAATACAGGTTGGATCTTGAACTTGTAAATGTCAATTTGCAGTGACAACAATCATCCAAAATGTATCGTCAAAGCAGTACAGTAGTACCCGCTTCATTGGCGCAAGTTCAGTTGCACATTGCGATAGTTATCTAGGGACGTAGGTGATCTACCAATTATTCGCTGTTATCTGTCTCCATAGAGACGGTTCGAAGAATTAGTGGGGACAATTCCGCGTCGATTTAGCGGGAATAAATGTGTCTATTAGACGGGGACTACTGTATTTAACTTGTAATTTCGCTGCTGACATCTAGTAGTTCCTATTGAATATTTCCGTAAGCCTTTTTATATCTTTATTTTAATCTTCCATCATCAAGGATCTCTCTGAAGTAAACAGAATGTCGATACTATAGTTCGACATCTCGAAAGATTTCGTTTCGGTATCATCGAATCACAGAGGTTGAGAAACGCTGGACCGAAACGATGTCCAATATAGTTGCGGGTTAACGTTGCCTTGGTATTCGACACGCCATGCATATAAATGCTCATTATAGATTGGGCTTTTATCTTTTTATCCATTAACGCGCCTACCCCGCGCCGCCAAATGCATCGGCACACGGCTCATTTTTCTCCCCGCATGCAAATGGTTTTAGATGAATTGGATTAAAAGCCGCGATATAAATTCGCGTACAGGAAGACATTCGTGAAATACGGGGCACCATGCAAATTGCTGAATTTACGTGCTCGCGTTGCTACGTTAAATCACCGGTGCAAGCGGCAGAGTGGCGAGTGTTAAACGTATTATGCCGTGTAATGTTTATTATTACCATAATTACCGCATTAGCATTCTCTTTTGCTTTTTTCCATTGGCGAAACAACAATAAATCGCAACCATGGGAGCACGAACGTTAAATAACGGCGATCGTCGGACTGTTGCATAAACGATACACGTTTTTTTTAAGCTTTAGGTCGAGGCACATAAAATTTTGTTAAAATCATGTGGAATGTACAAGTTGGGTGTGCGATTCATTTTTCTGTCGAGGATAGCATTTATTTCGTAACTTTTGTCTTGATGCAATCCACAATGAGTTGTATACGGTTTGTATGTAAGGTAAATGACCCAGTGGTTGGACGTTTAAGACTAAGTTTGCGGTTACGAAGACTTTTATTATTATATATTATATATTAAAATAATATAGATTGGCAAAAAAGTGCATTCAATCGATCGAGTAGAACTTCTTCTAGACAAGTCGTTATAAGAAAGCGTTCACGTGAAAAAAAGTATTAAAATTGATGAATATTTAAAAGCTTTCATTTGGCCAAGTGATTGGACGGAATTTACGGCATGTCCTAGTGATTTTTAGCTGTCTCTGTGTTTGGACATAACATTCAATAAATTATTCGTAGCTGATTTTTAATAGTAAAACATGATACCTTTCTTTTATGTTGTAAAAATTCAAATAAAAATTTAATTTTCTAAATGTACACTGTCCAACAATTGGTTTTTTGTAACAGGAAATCCTCACTCTCCCAGATAGCAAAATTTACTGAACAAGTTTCTCCTCTTCTTCTTTTGCGATGTACGTTGATGGACCCATTGTGGTAACTAAAGGAATTGTCCCTTTACTTTTAATATAAACTGTGCTTCGAGGCACTTTATATTTGTCACTGGCAATTTTTAATGACATGCTATTTTTAACAGCTTTGACAGCATTATTCACGTCTTGTTGTGAATAATTTTGTTTACTTACATTTTCCCTTTGACATATTGAAAGTCGTATTCTTATAAAAAATTCCCGAAACAAAAGGAATAAAATAAAAAGGCGATTTTTAATGAATATTCAGTACGCGAATCCCTTAAGTTATGGTTGTGTCAAAATAATATGATATTTATGTCTGAAATATGTAAAAAAAACTATGAGCTTCCAAAGTTAAATATTATGTAATATAACGAAAATAATGTTTCAAGTCATACACTAACTCTCTGCGCGATGCAATCAGCATTCTTATGTACCAATAAATAAACTCGGTTATTTCGACATTAAAAGAAAAAGGTTTTATTTAAACAAAATTGGTATCAATTCTGGAGACTTTAATAATTTCAAGACACCTTTATTCAATAGAAACACACAAATTAATTATTATTTATGAGCTTACGAAATGCGCTCTCAATGTTATTGAAACATTTACGAAGGCATCCATGTCGCCTCAAATTCATGACTGCTGAATTGTTATATTTTTTTTAAATGATACATCGTTCTTTTGCGAACATTTTTATATGATTCAGGATAAGAAATATCTAAGAATAATTATTTTCTATCCTGAAGTCACTATTATTTTTTAAAAATTTAATATTTACAAAAATTCACGGTAGTGTCCAATCACTAGGACGTCTCCAATCACTGGAACATTTACCTTACTTCTGTTAAGTTTATTGTTAGATTCAAAGTTCCATTCGAGTGTATATTTGAGAAAATTTAAGTTGATGTATATTAGGTTGTGGCATAATAATTTTCTTATTGACTCTGTACAGTTTCAACGATTACAACTTGCTTTATAGAGAAGATTATTAATCGAAGTATAATCTATCTGATTGAATACACTTTTGCTAACAAATTACAAGGTCATTGATCTTAGTTTTGTAAAAGTAATGAAACGAACTGACGAACGACATTTATTATACATCAATTTAATAGTTTCTTTGAATCATGATTAGTGTTGCAAAGAAAACATTTATTTTTAGCTAGCGATAAAATTTTTCGTATGTGTGTTATACAGCTGAAATGATTGCTTTCGTGCTAGTAATCGTTTCAGGTAGTTAGTGTTGATTGGTAATTACTCATAACGACTAATCAACCATGATAGGCTTTGGATGACTTGTAACATGTGCAATTTACCTTTTGCATGCAACTCTGCTACTTTATTGATCCCGATGAATTTGCAATCAAATTAGCTCACCACGAAACCAGAACAATTCTCTGTGTTCCTCGTCGTTTCTAAATGATCATTCGTTTTCCAGAACAGATGCATTTTTACAGCTACCATTTTTTCTTCTATAGAATAGAGAATCTTGATCTCTATCATGCTTCGTAAGATTTACAATTTTCCTTCGCAGTTTTAATCGAAATATGGTACAATCTATTCTTCAAATAAAATTAAAAATTACGTTGCTCTTCGCCTCTTAGAGAGATTGTACCAGGATCCAGTAATCAGAGGTTATCACAGCTGACTGGTAATTGGTCGAAAAAGACGTTCGGGGAAAGTAGAATCAGCCCGGAGCTCAAGCGGCTGGCATGGAATCGATTAAACGGAAATTTCCGGCCGACCGATCTTTTCACCAGAGAAAAGTTTCATTCGAACGACACAATAGTTCCATTATCCTCCTGTTCTGTAACGGGTTTTCGCTGATTTAACCCATTTGCATTGGCAGCCGTGTCCTCTTCACCGTGCGAAATATCACGTATCCTGAATAATTAAACTCCGTACGATCTATTATCGTCTGATTTTCTTAATACTAGACATCACGTACCTTACCTACTTTTATTCTATCTCAGAACACAATAAAACAATATTCATTCGTAAATTGACTTCAATTATACAGAGTGGCTCGTTATTGGCTGGCTAATTTGTCTGCCCGTTACTCACTATGTATACTTATAATGAACACTATCGTTGGCGCAGTGGTATTTTCTATCGATTTTACCATTTCTTTCTGCCATAGTAATTTATATCTGACTGGTGTAAAAACGAAATAATCCTACACCAGTGTTCAGCGATATTTCACAGTTCTTATTTATTTTTAGACAAGTAATCATCCCCTTTACGGTTGCATCATATATGTATTATCCTGTATATTAACAATAGTATTATCAGCATTGACAATAAACAAATTAGATAGTATAATACGTTATACAAGATAATGTATCATGATATAAATTGTATAATAAATTAAAAGTAAACATAAATTCCGGCAAAAGCACCGTCATGATTTCAGTAATCGGAAAACAACAAACCTGAAATTCATCGTTTTTGGTTGTTCAACGGATTTGGTTGTTTCACTGGTAAAGAAACAATCCACTTTTTGTAGGACAGAAACCTTTACTTTAAAATCTAATTGTTTTAAAACATCGTAATATAGATATAACTCCGTCACCCATACTGGGTGTCAATAAATATGTGGGACACGTTCACAGAGGTTTTGTTTCCGAGATATTAGTTGTTGAAAATACTTGAGAAGATTCTACTCTTCACCTATTATTTCACGTATTGGTGTAATTCATTTGATTGTGTTTCAGTCTAAATTTAGCTTGGCCATCGATCGTTATAAGTTATCGCGCCAGACGCATTTCACGCATATTTTTCCCCTATTTTCAACAATCACAATAATTACTCGGAAACCAAGCTTCAAATGCATTTTCGTCATCTTTTATTTTCGTCTTAGTCTGGCGTATACAGGGTGTAACAAAAATGTTGTCCGACCCGGAAATGGGGCACTCGGGGGGTGAATTGGAACAAGTTTTTCCTTAGCAACAATGTTATCCGAGGCTTTGTTACCGAGATATTAACGAAAAACCCCGACCAATCAGAGCGCGAGTTTGCCAGCCGAGTTCCCGCGCTAGCGGTGGCTACGCGCTGCGATTTGTAGCTAACGCTACCGCGGGAACTCGACTGGCAAACTCGCGCTCTGATTGGTCGGGGTTTTTCGTTAATATCTCGTTAACAAAGCCTCGGATAACATTGTTGATAAGGAAAAACTTGTTCCAATTCACCCCCCGAGTGCCCCATTTCCGGGTCGGACAACATTTTTGTTACACCCTGTATAATTCACCCTGTGAAAGTTTTCCATATTTTTCTTAACACCCTGTATATTAGTTCATGTGATATAAAAGAGAAGAAGAAAAATATATTTTCATGTAATTTTCGAGTACTTGGATTTGATTCTAGATACTACATCATATAATCTTCTAATGTATGTTGATTCTCAAGAATTTTGAATATCTCGATACCGTTCCATTCAAGCTAAAAGCTACCGTTCAACGGAAAGGAACTATGGCTCCATGGGGAAAGGGCCATTATCATTATTTACGGGAGTTTTACAGTAAACTCGAGCACCGTAGTCGAGACGAGAAAGGTGAACATCAGCGAAGGAGTTGCAAGCACCTGCCCGCCGGTAAACACTGCTTTATCGGCGATAAGGGCTGCTTACCGCGATTACCTGCGCGTCTACTTGTACACGCTTGCCAGAGAACTGGTTAATCCACTGCGGAGCCCGATAATTAATTGTCGCGCAGGTATGCTCGTGGCTCAATTAGAACTTGTAGCCGCGCAGTGAGTAAATTATAACTTTTGACACGGTCGCGTTACGTTCGTTCCCGTACGTGTTGATAATTTGTTCGCGAATAGTTATTGTCGCGCGATTCGTTCGGCTACCCAGCGATGCGGTGGCTCCGTTTTGCAATTTGTGCACACCGATTTTTGGATGTTGAAAGTAGGGCTTTTCAAATTTATTTGGTTCCTTCATTCAGTTGTCTGTCTGTGATACAAAGTTTTTAATAACGGACCAATAAATTCTGGAAAAGTATTTATTTTCTTTTAATTATTTCGTACTTTGGCTGTGCTTTGCTGAACACGTAGTGTATTCTTTTTAATATTCGAAACAACTGACGAACAAGGTGAACATGAAATTGTAATAACATGTTAGTAAGTTTTTAGACACGTATATTCCTGATCGTATGTTGACGGTACAGATAAGTTAATGTTAAACAAAACAGGCCGTTTCTCATATTGTCCAGGGAATATATAAAAGTGTTGCAAACAATCTTGAGTAATTTTTCTCGTCAAATTAAAGTGTTTTGTTAATTATATTTTTAGTGATTTTAAGCTAATTGTATTTCAGTCTATTATGTAGCCATGCCCCTCGAAACCGTTTCATCGATATTAGACTCATTTTCTCGTTATTCTTATATAATCAGTCGCACGACAATGAAATGTTATTATCTTTATAGTCCCTTATTATTTTTTCATTTCATTACCTAATTTCATATTAGGTTTAACGTTCGTTTAACTTCATTATTTTCCTCAAAAATGACATAAGTCCTCTTCAGTTGTAACTAAATTTTTGTTTCACTTAAACCTAGGGATAATATCCTAGCATTTATGGTAGAAACTATACATTGTATTCTAATAATCATTTTTTATCAGGACAAACAAGTCATGTCAGATTCTTGTTTACTTGATAAAGATCTGGGGAATAAGTTCTGTTTGAAGAAAATGCAAGCCACGTTAAGGGCAAAGTTCTCTCGCTATAATAACTCTTTTAGTGTCTGCTGATGTGATTATAGAGAACATTGAATACGGTTCTACGATTCATCGACGATTCATCATTTTCATCATAATTTTTTCACTCATTCATGATTATCACTACAATAAAATTTTAGACAATGCTTACCTACACTCACTTAATAATATCATTGAAGTAACTAAGTAACTATAATAAACTCTACGATCTGTGATTATTGAAAGGTAACACCGAATTCGGTTAAATGTCGACCACGATTCTAACATTCGAGAAAAAAAAATCAATTCAACGGCGCGGCGCAGTATCGCGTGCCGAACAAAAACTGACCAAAGTCGATCAGGGTCAGACCGGAGGATTGATGGATTTTACCACCCTGCTGGTGACAACTCCAGTGAAGAACGCGACAAAAGCTTCTCATTGGATATTTGCGTTGACTGTCAGCGCGGTGATGCTTTTTCCCTGGTGTTTTTTCCGAAAAAGTTGTAGTGCGAGGGGATTCCGTTGTTCGGGAAGACAAAGGGACCATCACGGTTATGATTCATGTGAAATTGATGAAGCGTCCTCCTAGATGTGTGTATTTACCGGGCACGCGCGAGCGCGAGCAGAGAGTTCGGCATTACGCAGATGTTAGGAATATTTCGGCGACCATTTCGTTTCGTTTTTCGAACGATTTTGGTGTTACTAAACTTCATGCAGGCGGTAGAATAGTTTAATTGAAATATAATAATAATAATAATAATAATAATAATAATAATAATGATAATAATAATAATAATAATGTCAATTTATTTTACGGGAAGTTCCTTTTCTTACACGAGAGACATAGAAAATACAGTAGGGGAGACTGGGGCAAAGTGAGCCTTGAGGTAAAGTGAGCTTTTTTATTTATTTATTTGAAAATGGAATATATTTACAAATTCTTGTAACATACTGAATTTATATAATATAACGTTGTTAATTATGCATATTCAGGTACTAAACGATCTAAATTCATTTAAGAAATTAAGATTTAAGTTTTAGGTACCTCCAGATGGTTTTTTTTCAGATTAGCTTTTCGGATAAATGAGTCATAAACATACTATTTTAACACAAACCTTTTTTCTGTGTGTTTAAAACAAGCTTGTAAACATATGTATACACGCGTTCAAAAAAAAATAACCCAAACATTATTAAATAAATGATTTTTCACTGAGTATGCATTTGGGGTAAAGTGATTGGGGTAAAGCGGGCAATTTATGGGCTCTTGAAAAGTGTGTCAAAACTCTTATAAAAAATTCGTTGTTCTTCTGTGAAATCTGTCTTTCAAAAATTATTGAAACCCATTTGTTAAAAAATGCATTTAAATAGTATAAGTGTTTATTTTATTAATAATTATGTATTTGTTTTATTAATAGTACCTATAGGAATTTAGTTCAATTTTTAAGTAGTTTAGTACATTATAGTTAGGATACAAATAAGTATTAAGTGCAATTAAATAAATATTGAAAATTATAATTAAGATAGACTTAAGTTCATCAGTTAATGCTCAGAAGAAAATGTGTTCCTTTAATTAAAATTTAATGACGTTAAAGTTTCATTAAAAATAGTTTGAATCTTTAAAAAATTCTAATAAAATTAATTTAATAATTTTTACCTTCATTAACCCGTAACCTGTGTCGTTGAGTCTGTCACACTTATTTCTGCGGTCTATCGGCCACGTAGATTTCCGTACCTTTGTGAAAATAGTTAAAGTTAAACATTATATATCAGAAATAAGTGTAGGCTTGATGTTGTCAAATTATTTAAGACGAAAATGGGACGACGCCGGTAGGTTAAAACTCATATTTTATTTCAGCTCACTTTACCCCATACAGAGTTCTCTCGATTCTCGTACCTAACTCAGGCCAGCGAGGGGACAATAATCGTAGACTACGCAAAATACTTCTGATTCCCGTGAATACGTTTTTTGCTCGAAGCTCGAGCCTCGGCAACTCGCCTTTGTAGTATTCCGAACGTAGAAAAGGACAAGTCAGAGAAAAACAGAGAGAAAGCTTCTTTTCCCACTCGACTCGGCTGCGTGGCCTGCCTGCGACGCTCTCGCCGACCAATGATTACATTGTAGCCGACCACACAGTCCGATTATGTGTGTACCGTTTCGGCCAATAATAAAAATACGTGTGACTGAAGGTGATCCAGCTACATTTTATTCGTCGGCAGCTGTTACAAATTCAAAGTATACGAACGACCGAGGTAGGCCATGTGCAGTTTGTCAGCACACTTCCCCTTATTCGAGGGAAAGTTGACTTCCTTAGGGCTAACGAAAAGTCAAGAAGGGCTCACTCTTGTATTGCTCGCAGTCGAGATGACACGTACCTATAGGTTTGAGAATAAAACTTTGGTTATTAACACGCCCGTGAGTTTTATGGGATATTCCTATTCGATATTCCGTCGCTTACACAGCTCTCTAGGCAGTCGCTGACGATTGAATGCTTCGACTAATCGTCGTCCATTCCCTCGCTCCGTCCATAGAGTCCATCGAGCTTATACATTGTTGCCCGGCGCGCAAACAACGCTAATGCAACGATAAAACTTTTTTATTTTTAATTCTTTGTTAATGAAACTTTTACTAGTATATTGGTGAGATTTTTGTGATTAAAATGATTCCTAATATGACATAATTTGGATCATATTTACTCATGTAGAAACTTTTAATAGTTCATATTAGTTCATTATCGATTCTGATAAATTATAAGTAAATATGACACAAATTGCGTTGTGTTTGGTATCATTTTAATCAGAAAAATCTCATCATTTGTTTATAAAAGTTTTCCGGGTCACTTTGCCCCGGTCTCCCCTATAGTACGAAGTTTTGACTTAAAAAATTACTTTAAAGTATAAGGTATAGAGTATAAAGTCGCACCTGTCGGAAAAATATATAAAATAATTATATTAATTATACTTAATAGGAATCTCTAAATTAAAATGTTCTCTTTAATAAATGGTTTTTAATTTGTTTCCAGTATTGATAAGAATTTTATTGATATAGATAGATCAAGATCTTCCTTACGTTATAAAGAAGAACTGTATAACATACTTTAGCTTTCGATACAATTAAATAATTTTGTTCACTATGGTATATTAAAGGAAAAATTTTTCATAAAATATTAATATAGGCTTGTGAATTTGAATGAATACAGAGTAAAAGAGTTACATATATGTATACTATTTCCTTTTAGAAAAAATTATGCTGGTATACCGTAATTAACACAACTTCGATTATTGCAGTTTTGATTGCGTTGGTTAAAATAATTGCGGTCATACTTCGAATTATACGTTCAAAATTCTAATTACAGAGACTTTTCGCTACGCCACGCAAGTGGAACAGGAATAATTAGTAGGTATATTCCTTTAAAAACCACTTATAATGATAAAAAGTATTATGGTGTATTCGATATAGGGTTTACAAATGTTTATGACTGCATTATTGATATCAGATTCCTTTTTCGAATCGTTTCATTTATATTCTGCTCTGCAAGCGATGTCTTGAACGTATGGTTCTTTTATTGTTAGATCTGTTGGAAAGTTTTATCGTCTATGTGCTTTTTATTTGAATATGTTATTCTGATATTTTTATCTACAGGTATATTCCATCTTTCTAAACAGGAATTACAGACAGACAATTTATAGAACGTTACATAACAACGTTCAAATATAAATTTATATTATTATTTTGAAAGAAACCAGTCGTAAAAGTGGCTTCATTGGCCATTTTCTATAATGTCACGGAAAATTTCTCTTGTAACACATATGTACCTAGAATTATACAAAAAGCTTTATTGTGGATAGGAAATTGCCTGACTCTACTCTTCATTTCACTACCACGATCTATGACGTACAATGATACACGACTATCATAAGTTCCGACATCAGACGTTTAAAACGCAGATACAAGACGACAGAGATTTTCGAGAATCTTAGTGATAACTACATAAACTGCGGAAGTTTATGCAAAATGGCACAGAATTTTGAATTCCGCACTGGACGCTTTACTACATGATTAATAATACACAAATAGCATGAAACTTGATTAAAATTCTGACTTTATTGCATTCTCCAAGTTGAAGGATGCTATAAATTCATAAACATCCGCAGTTTAATGATAGCATAAAACGGACAGCAACCGATCGTGGAACATCAATTCACCGTCTTTCGTTTCTGTTCGAACAGCTCTCGGTCAGGTGATGCTCTACGTCGACGGTATGAACGGAGTGATGGAACATGGCCAGACGGTGCAGTGGTTGTACACGCTGATAGCCAGCCGCTTTCGACTGGTCGTGAAGACCGCGCTGAAGTTATTGTTGGTGTTCGTCGAGTACGTGGAGACGAACAGCCTTCTGTTGGTGAGAGCGGTGCGGTCCGTGGACACGTCCAGGGGCATGATACCCTGGACGAACGTGATGAAGCTACTGAAGGATTACGACGCGGCCGATACCGAGCTGCTAATCTACGCCACGACGTTGGTCAACAAATGTTTAAACGGCATACCGGACCAGGACACTTATTACGACCAAGTCGACTGTTTAGAGGAGCAAGGGATCGAGGGCATCATCCAGAGGTACATGTCCAAGCAAGGGACCGACCTCGATTTGCTCAGACAGTTCCAAATCTATGAGGCTGTCCTACACCACGAAGATGGGAACGATAGGGGATCCCCTATTCGGCAGCTCGACGATAACATCAGGTATTGATTTTGTTAAGTGCACCAATAAATAATTTACTATTTTTTTTACCTACGAGGCGATGTATATTATGCGACTTTCCGAGTTTCTAACGTGTAAAAGTGGAGCGAAATGTCGGAAAATTGATACGAATGTAGGACACAATATAGATTCTTGACTTCCATAGAAGCGAATACTAATTTCGTCAATAAATAGTCGGTTACTTCTTATTAGTCTTGCATCATAAATAGCCTGCGGATTTATACATTTATAGCATCTTTTAACTTGGAAATGTAATAATTTTTACTAAAGTTTAATACTATTTCTGTATTTTTAAACATTTTTTTTTAGTTGTTTATTTAGTGGCACATTCACTTTTACGGGTTATTAGCGACTACTCAAGATTACATGGTTGTTGTACGATTTACATATTGCATTTGTGATATCTTATATAATATAGTATATAACATATTTACAGTTTAACATTTATATGTTCGGTATATGTCTATTGCTTATTCTGTTGTTAAATTAGGTCAGATTAACTCTTGCGTGTTATGATTAGCGTATTAAAGCCTGTAGTATAGAATTTGAAGTTCTGCTATATTTTAAAGTTTAAATATTAGTATTTGGAATTGTGAAGTAGCATAAACTTTCGCAGTTTAATCATGAGAGATTCGTGATGTGGCGTCCGTTTGCATCGACGCAACATTAGAATCGTTGAAGTACTTAAGTCTCTTATGATGTAACGACCTTCCTTGTACTTATTTATTTATTGCTAAATGACCTAGTATTTGGAGTCGTTGGAATCGTCTAACTATGCATTATTTCAGTAGAAATAAAGAATTGTAGCATGATATTTAAAAAAATTGCTGTGAACTACAAATCTACGAAACTCCTCCACTTAGAGAATAATTACTATTTGCGTATTATGAACCCCCCCTTGCCATACAATTTCTAGAAATAAAGTTTTTCCATATCTCTAAAAGTAATAGAGCTATTCAAAGGGATCAAAGTTGTTGGACCACCCTGTACAGTCCAATTTAGCATAATATAGTATAAAATATGTAGTAAAGAAAGAGTCAACGTAAATCTCGTTAAAATTACTATTATTATTTCAGTAATCGTAAAATAAAAAATCTGATACAATTCGTTATTTTCACAGGTATGGTAGTTCTAGTGTTCCGTCGTAGACCAGCAATAACAGCTAGAGTAGAAGACCCATTTACTGCCACCTATCGAATTACTGTCATCCTAGACTGTATTACTTAAAATAGCAAATAAACGTTGTGAAGTTATACATAAAGACAAGACTGCATGCAATTAAAACTGTAATTCATATGATAGAAAGAGCAGCACTTAATTTCCTGTTACCATTAATATTTCTAAAATGAATACACATTTTTAGTTGATTGGAAGAGTAAACGACGACTTCCTTACTAGCGAAAGGGAAAAAAAGTTACTAAAGAAAAAATGACAGTATTTAGGTATAACCTAAAAGAGTGACAGTATTTAGGTATATGAGGTGATAGTATTTGGGTAGCTGGTAGTAACTGGGATGTCAGTAATTCGAGTGAACACGTTTTACGGATGTCAGTAATAGCTTTCGAAATATACAGGGTGTAACAAAAATGTTGTCCAACCCAGAAATGAGGCAGTCGGGGGGTGAATTGGAACAAGTTTTTCCTTAGCAATAGTGTAACCTGAGGCTTCGTTACCGAGATATTACCGAAAAACCCCGACCAATCAGAGCGCGAGTTTGCCAGCCGAGTTCCCGCGGTAGCGTTGGCTACAAATAGCAGCGCGTAAGGAAAAACTTGTTCCAATTCACCCCCCGAGTGCCCTCTTTCCGGGTCGGACAATATTTTTGTTACACCCATTATTTTTGAAACTAATGAATTTATAAACAAAAGTAGAGGTTCAGAAAGTTACAACAAATTTTTCCTTCAATTAAACATATTAAATAATAATAAATACAAAGAAAAACTTATGTTTTTGGTCAGTTAATACAAAAATTATGCAATAATGTCAGTGTCATTTCTAAAAGTGTCAGTAATTGGGTGTTTTGCCATATTATCGAATTTTATATAATTCGTCGAAGAAACAAAGACAAAAGACTCGAACATTTGGTCTGGAGTCCGGCAGGTTGGTGTAGCAATACGGCTACAAACCCTACCGCTGGGAGACTCTTGATAATTTGTCGCGGTCAAGTCGCATCGTGAGTATCGTGACTACATGTGCGAGATTTTTTTTGCGTCCGCTGAGCCCTGAAGTAGAGCTTTTCTACCCCCACGTCACTCGGGAAGATCCAAGAATATGCCTTGCCCTTCAGGACACAACGCCTTCGATGAATCTCGGAGAAGCGCGACATGACACGAAGCTTCGAAAAAATTCGAGAAGCGAAACTCTTGAAGAGTTTTTCGAAAAGGTCAACTCGTACGGTACAGTCGCAATCGATCCATCGACCATAATAATACATTCGCAAAATCGTTCAAAAAATAACATTCGACAAGACTCGTTCATCGAAATTTCCATAAAGCCATTGCGGTTTTCGATGAAATCATACAATTCTTCTATAATAATGATTATTTTGTGAGTGATATCGTTGTGGGGTTCATCAAAGAAAACATATTCATTACCAGCAACATTAGAAACTTTATTTATTTGAAGAAAATATGAAAAAACATAATATAACACAAAATAAACTGCGAAATTTCTATAATGCCACATCTTTTTTTAAATAAATAAACTCTAAATGAACAATAGTTTCTTTCTTATCTCTAGATTCGTAGTTAGTACAAATACTATTTCTCTGAATTACTTGAAAAATTCGACTCGGCATTGATTCATCAATGGATGCCTACGCTTCAGAAACTGCCTTTGATAGGTCGTTGATTGAATTGTATTGTTTACAATTTCCACAAACCTTCCTTGCGAGTATTCCCCATAGATTTTCTATGGGGTTCAAGTCCGGAGAACAGGCTGGCCACTTCAAAACTTTAATATCTTTTTGACTAAACCACTGCTTGGTACGATGTGATGCATGAACTGCAGCATTGTCGTGTTGAATACTGAAGTTATCATTGTCAATTTCTTCAGTGAGTGGTATCAAAATTAATTCCAATAATTCCGTGTATTGATCGGAATTCATTTTAGGAGAAATACGACAAATGGGTGTGTTTTTATCGAATGTAAATGCAGCCCACACCATTAACGTACCACCACCAAAATTACGACTCATTGCAATATTTTTTTGTTTTTTTTTTTATAAATCATGCCAGTACAATTTATAACCATCCGGTCCATTGAAATTAAACTTCTTTTCATCCGAAAAGATAACATTTTGCTATTCATTACTCCATGACATGTGTACTTTTCCAAATTCAAGATAAGCCTCTTTGTGATGGGGCTTTAGACTTGGTTTTTGCAGCATTTTCGACCATCGAAACCGCTTCGAAGTTTTTAATACTTGTTGGACACGTCTCGTGGATACTGGCAACTCAAGGTCATTGCGAAATTGTGATGCACTTTTCGATTCTATGGCTGCACATCTCATAAGTAACGAACGTTGCCTCTTAGTCAGTTTCTGGTTTCCTCCTTTAGGGTGTTTCTTACCATAATTTTCACCTAGATTTATGTAATTGTCTATGACAGTATCTGAACGATTTAGTTTTTTTGCTATTGCACGATTAGAACAACGCATTTCCTTGTAAGCATCAATCGGTGCCTTTTCTTCGCTTGTTAATAAGTTTCCTCGCGGCATTTTGATAAAACTGAATTTAAATATAATAAGTATACGGTTTCTATAAATTAAAAGATTAATTTGAACAATAATACTTACATTTGAATTGGTTTGATCACGGTCTGTAGTAGCTACTCGTACGGAATTTACATAGAAACTACATAAGTGGCTTTATAGAAACTGCGCTCTTAAATTGTGCTTCGTGCAGAAAAAGGTCCAAACAGACACGGAACGTAAACATTGCGGAGCAGATAAAGTATTCCATGGAGACTTAATATTAACAAAACGTAAACACAGACGGGAAAAAGCAACAAATTTTGTAATATTTTTAAAATATAAACGAAAATGAAGACGGCTTTATGTCGAGCAGTGTAGTTTAACTCGAGCCTAGTTTTCGTTGAATTTTAGTCATTGAATAGAAATCATATGATTTCTATTCAATAACGAGAAACTTGAAACAAGTGCCTAATATTAATTTAGCGGGTAACAGTTACAACCGTAAGCGTACCGCGACGGCGGAGCCTAGGATTTACAATTCCAGACGGATTCAAAGGAGAATCCGCGCGAACGGACGCGGCATCCAGCGTTAAGACTTCGTGAAACTGTAACATACAACTGACAAGTACCATGGTTCCGTTTATCCCCCAGGAAGACGCTGCGGAACCGGAAATCGCTGGTGGATTCGCACGAGCGTCGAAAATCCCGCAGACACTCGACCGGTACGTCCCCGTTGTCGATGTCCTTGAATGCCCGGCTAAGTCCGCGGCTGAACCACTCGTTGGGTCTGAACTCTCTGAACAACACGCTGAACTCGAGCCTGCCCGACGACGACGATGAATCGAGCAGTTCCCAAAGCTCACAGGGACATCTTGGCGAGGTTCAGCTGAACGGTAGCTACAAGGAAAACAAAGGTAAACACACCACCAAGCGATCCTTCTAGTTCCCATCCTCCAGCTGTCGAACGAAACCAAGATTCTCTCTCTAGCATTGCCCTCTACGCCACGCGCGTGTTATCGATGCACGCCGCAAATCCGTTCGTTAACGATTCGACCGCACGATGAATACGAACTTCGACGCCCACGAGCGGCGATTTCCGCGTTAACGGATCGTCCCTCGAAAGGCCCCTGAGACCTTGCGGTTTCCAGTTCCCCCGTGCGTTTCGTTGCGGATGCAGCACCGCGATCGAATAGAAACCGGCCGCCCGGAAACGACGACACGATGGGGCGAAAAACGACGTCGATGGGAGGGGGGGCGTGATTGAGGACGTTTATTCTATCGCGGAAAACGCGTGAATTGACAGTCAAGGCGGTCAAGTAGGAACGTACAGGAATCGCAGCGTTAAGAGTGTCATTTCTTCTAAAAGAGATATGGTAACTTGGACGCAATTAGTATTTTTTACTTGTAACTCATCGAACTCTATCGTAATCTATCGCACACTTGTTATTTTGGTCTCGTTGGTGAAGTGAGGGAAAGATACTCGCGATGAATTGAATTCATTGGTATACCGTCTTTGGGTGGTTTAGCCTCCGAGGCTGTAAATTAAGCTAAAGGGGCGAACAGGTGTGATTCGACGGGAAGGAAGGAAAGTGAACGATAAGCGGGGTTGGTTCGGGTAAATAGTAAATTACGGATCGTCGCCGAAAATGCTTGGGGGCGTGTGTATCAGCGACGGGCAGTTAAGAAGAGAAGTGATTTATTGCGGCTTTCAGTGGATGTTGGCGTGACACCGGCGTTAAGACGCCGAAGGGAGCGAGCGGAGAGACAGAGAAGCTTTATCAGGGAGCAACAAGAGGCCACGGCGAATATGCGAGCATCCGTGGGCCATTCGGACGATCAGGAAGGTTAGTACTTGATTTCTGTCTTCGGTACTTATATTCCACGCGGTATTCTTGTACTGCATCAATGATTCTTTTCTGGAACGAATGATTAATTGGACGAAAATACTATAATGAATAGTAGCATATGATCTGTCTTTACTGTACTTGGAAGTGTGAATGAATCTTCTGAACTTTACTATGATAAAGAATAAATAACGTTAATATTGGAGTATAAGTACATTAGTAATTTTTGCTAAAATAATAGGGAACACGACATTGTAACAGTGTTACGTGAAATTTAGAATTGAACTTTTTTTCCGCCAATTCTTATTCTATTCCATACATTATTTACCTCCAAAGTTTCTAAATTTCTATTTTCACGTAAGGTATTTGTATATTCATTATTGCATTTAACTTAATGTATTATCATTTCGGTAAAGCTGTATAATTAATTATAACATTGAGTTAGTACTTGAAAGAGAACACTGTATCGAAGACTTATTTCGACAATTCTTTTAATGATTATCTGATATTAACATAGGTACAAAAGACTTTCGCTTTTTAAAAGATTTTTAAACATTTACACAATTAACTTTACTTACTCTTTCAATTGCAATCTTAATATATTAATGATTTTAAGATTTAGCCATTATTCAAAACGTAACCACAAATGAAATAGTTTAACCTGTTTAACTTGTTTGACTATAATATACCAGAAATAGTTCAGTCTGTTTAACCAGTCTGACTATAATATACCAGTTCTACTTACTTTAGTGCCTGCGAAGGCTACCGAATACGTAATTTATTTTCTGTCAAGTTTTTAAAATTCTTTTGTTTCGAATTTCGAATTCTTTTCACACAAATTAACATTACTCATTTTCTCAGTCTAACCGCTGGTTACACGCATGCTTAGTCTAAATTATTCATCAAAACAGTACCCATTTATTGTCTTTACACTCCTACAAAGAATCATGTGTATTATGTAATAACGAATTTGTTGTTGACATCGCAAAGGTCCTTTCCCGACAAACGGACTGCGTTACACGAACGGCACGTCATACGACCGAAACGCGGACTCACCCTCGAACAAGTTGTCCAGGACGAACAGCAGGAAGGATTTGACGCCCCTGATGAATGCCGCGAACAAGCTCGATTCCGAGGAGAAGAAACCTTGGTACGGCAAGAGCCCGGACGAGGGTGTCGAGTGCGACGAGGGCAATCACACCGACGAGGATGAGGATCGTCGAGTGGTTTTACAGCTGAAGAGGGAAGGAACCGTCAAGGATCTCACACAAAAGCTGGCGGCTCAAAATCTTATACCGAGCAGTCCGGTCGAGGAGAAGGTTTCCAGGTAATTTCACCACCTGACGCGCGAAATAGATTAAACTTTGCTATCTCACGCGTGTTCCTGTCGATTTTGTGAATCCTTATCATGCACTGTTCAAATGTTACATTAGTATTGTTTAGTGTGAGCTATATTTACATGCTAGGACGGAAAAGATGGTCTAAACTGAATGTTTGAGTTAAGTTTACCAAATTAACCGTACATAATAATTAACACAAGTAGTTGATTGCTTGTGTACTCTTTTATTGTTCTATTAAGTTTCTAGTGTTACAAGATAATATTAATTTGCTTTGAGAAATTGGATAAACACTAAAATGGTAATACATTTTTATTATTTACCATGAATAAGTGTAAATCAAAATAATAAAGATAGGTCCTTTTATGAAAACTGTGTCTCTTGAAAGACAGCAGTCTAATACTCTTCGAAAGGACAAAAGTCAATAGAAACGGAAGGATACTTCAGAAAAAGGTATAGGTGGACATTGGGGCTATTAAACGACCCGAACAGCATCAACGTGGAGTCAGGTTATCCTGTGAACCTAATCTGAAGTTGCCCTCTTCGAATGTTTTAATTACTCAGCTGACCAATTCCAAATTCTTTCACAAAAAAGATATGCTTTATAATGAAGCACCACACAATACATCACTGATGATGCCAGTTGCAATGCTGGGGAAATGTTGGCATAACTTTAAAAAAGAGACACTTCTTACAGCAAGTCTCAGTAGTAATAACTCTTAATATTTCAGTAGTATGAATCATAAAAAATCATTGGAACTCATAGTTTCCTGTAATACGTGAGAATCCACGTACTCTAGCCACAACGCCATTCATCATTCCGCCACTAGAAACACCTCCTTTCCCCATTTCCAGGATAGGTGATATGAGCGGTCTGATCTCGAAAGCGAAGGAGGGCCTAGCCAAGTCTAAGTCGAAAGCGGACGTGTTGAAATCTCCGACCGGCGACAATCTGCCGAAACTACAGGAGACCAAGAAATCGGAGAACGAGCTGCACTGGGAGGAGCTGGTTAAGAAGCTGAAGCGACCGTTGGCGCTCTGCGATTTGGACTTTACCGATCTGAATTCCGACGACGAGGTCGACGTTCTTGGTCCCGTGAACGTGACCAACGGGGTACCGCCGCCTCCACCGCCCATGGTACCCCCACCTGGTGGTATACGCGCTCCTCCACCACCACCCTTAGGGGCACGACTGCCACCGCCACTTCCACAAGCCCCACCGCCCTTATTCGGCGTGAATCTGAAGTCCCCAAGGTCGCCAAACGCTAATGACACCAGCAACACGCCAAAGAGTCCGCCGCCGACCCTGACCAAGAAGAGCAAGAAAACGGTGAAGCTGTTCTGGAAAGAGGTCAGGGACGATCCTATTATTCTATCCAGGCTCGACAAGAACAAGATGATATGGGACGAGCTGTCCCCGGTGCCTGTGGACACGCAAAAGCTCGAGCATCTGTTCGAGAGCCGCGCCAAGGATCTCATCACCAAGGTGAGCAGTTTTTCGTTGTTCGCACTTTCGCGCCATGATTCCTCCAGAAGCTTCTCGTTGGTTAGGTAGTAATTGTCGATTGACAGTCTCGTGGAACGGGCCGCTGTTTAGGGGGACTCGTAGGAATTTCCTGTAGGCTCTGGGTGTGTTACTTAAGAGTATGGTTTCAGTGTATACAGGATATTATGATTTGAGAATTTGCTATGGCTAACCCTATACTAAAGCGATTATTTTGCTGTAGGAAAAAGGGGGTTCTCTTCGTGAGATATATGGAGAGGGGCTTTTGTGACAGGGGGTTGATCTGTGACTTCAAAGTCACGTAGTCATGCCTCTGCGTATATTTCATGTGTCAGGTTCTATTTCAGTGATATTGTGTATAGTAATGGCTTCAATTCGTTAATCAACTTCAAACTTTCTATTGTAGACGTGTAGTGCGTAAAGACGTACAGGGTGTGGTCGAAATAGTGAAACAAAATTGGAAGATGGTCTTTCGTTACGCAAAAATAAATCGAACGTCCAGCATAAAATATTCTCGTATGAGACCTAGTTCCCGAGGATATTAATGTTTAAATTCTATTGCATACTTTTGCTTTATTTTTTGCATAGGAAATTACCTACTTGCTTACCATTTCGGCCGTACCCTCTATGATTGTTCCATAATTTTTGTTTTTGAAAAAAGATTATAAATAAACCGTAGCAAACTTGCTTTTTAGTAAATATTCTTTATGTTTAATATAAGTTAGAAAATTCACGGTATTATTTAGGACAGTATGAGAAAACGTTCTAACAATTGAATACAGTAGACCCCTATACAGGGTGTAACAAAAATGTTGTCCAACCCAGAAATGAGGCAGTCGGGGGGTGAATTGGAACAAGTTTTTCCTTAGCAACAATGTAATCTAAGGCTTCGTTACCGAGATATTAACGAAAAACCCCGACCAATCAGAGCGCGAGTTTGCCAGCCGAGTTCCCGCGGTAACGTTGGCTACAAATTGCAGCGCGTAGCCACCGCTACCGCGGGAACTCGGCTGGTAAACTCGCGCTCTGATTGATCGGGGTTTTTCGTTAATATCTCGGTAACGAAGCCTCAGATTACGTTGTTGCTAAGGAAAAACTTGTTCCAATTCATCCCCCGAGTGCCCTATTTCCGGGTCGGACAACATTTTTGTTACACCCTGTATAACACGGGTTGATATAACACGACAGAAAAATTGTGACTGTGCTCGTATAACACAGTAGAGGTTTACATTTTCACATAAAATTCATTTTAAATTTTTTATAATTAACCCTTACTCTTTTTTTCGTAATGAACCCTTACATAATCCATATACCTGTAATCTATTAAACTTGTATACCACAGTTTCATATAAATAACATGGAACGCATCCCCGTGTAATAGCAGAGTCTACTGTAGCTGAATCAAGAATTTGACAGAAATGTTATTTAATGTTTCTAACTGGACGCATATTTATATCTACCCAAAATCAATATTTTACCCGTGAAAAAAATTCACTATTCCTTCATCAAAAGTGTCAAAGGTATCCGTTACACCACGGGTATTTACACAAATCCTCAACCTGTTATTTTCAATCGAGCAAAAAGGTTCCGCGTACAAAAAACCGTCACACGATCAATAATTCTTCCCCCGCATCGAAAGGATTAAATACCCTTTGAATTCTCCGACCATTCACGATCGAGAATACACTGGATCGGCGTATTCTAAATCTCCGCTAGGTATCAAAATATAAATTGGATTTTCGAGCGAAGCTTCGGTATCGTAACTTTCTCCGGTCCGTATCCGAGGCGGGAACAATGGACGTGGTAGGATTTAACGTCCATTCGTCGATGAAAAACTACTTATTCTTCAAGCTCCCGGCGGTTTCTCAAAATTCCATTGGTCCCGCCAGGAAATTTAATTACCGTGGGGGAATGCCAGGGTGAAAAAAAAACGGAGTTGAGTACTCCCTCTCCCCCTGTCCACATGAATCTTCGTGTTTCTTTGTTTCGGGTCTCGACCACGAGGCGAGCGTGTCCGACGTTAGTCATTCCGCGATTCCCGATCCGTTAGCCACGGCGAAAAGACCGGGGAGAACGTTCCTGCCCCTTCGCCCGTCCCGTATCCCGCCGTGAGAACCTTTTCATCGCGGGGGAAATTCCGTGGGCCGCGTGCAGCGGCCCTACAATCCAGTATACGCAAAGCTATGTGGCTGGTTAACCGGCTCACCGCTTCGGGGTTGCGAGCTTAAAGAGGATGAAACCATCGTGACCAACCGGGGGTTAAGGGCATCGTTATTTTTGGGATTTCTCAAGTTTTGTTCGCGCGATATGTACCTCTTTTTTGAACGTATTTTTTTGAGTGAGAAAGTAATACCTTCAGGGGGAAGGGAATGAATGATGGTTCCAGTGGGAATTTTTTTGAGATTAGTTTCGTTTACGGTTTGCTCTGCTATTGTGATAATATCTCCGAATACTTTTTTGGGGGTGAAAGTGACACCTTGGGGGAGGGGGGAGTGAGTATTGGTTTCAGCGTCAATTTTTTTCGAAATTAGATTTGTTTACGGTTTGTTTCGCTGTGTGATAATAGTTTCGCATATTTTTGTGTTGGTGAAAGTGATACCTTCAGAGGAGTGAGTGTTGGTTCTAGCGTGCACTTTTTTTTGTGATTAGTTTCATTTACGGTTTGGTTTTCTGTTATGATAGTATCTTTAAGTATTTGTTGGGAAGTGTATATGGTATCTTTGGAGGGGTTAAGGTTAGTTTTAGCATGAATTTTTTCAAACATTACGTATGTTTACGGTTTCTTCCACTGTTGTGGATAATAATATCTTTAGATATTTTTGTGGGCGTGGAAGTGGTACCATTGGAGAAATGAGTATTGGTTTTAGAGTGAATTTTTTTCGAGATTAGTTTCGTTTATCGTTCGTTCTGGTGTTATGATACCTAGTATCTTCACCAGCTATGAATTATTTATGATTGATAGAGTACTGGGAATGTTTACGTATAATTTATATTTTTATCAGTTGATTTGAAATTAACCTGTCTACGGAAGGGTATATTTACGAACGCTTCGTTTAATTTTGCTTAATAGAGATTGTTTGTCATCGTTTATATATTTTCATATTTCATGAAGGAATAATTGGGGGCCTGATGTTTATTGACATAGGATTTGGAAGTAAAACAGAAAGTTACGTTTGTATTTTTGCTTAATAGATGTAATATATTATTTTATGTCTCTTATATTTAGTAATAAGTATTGAGTAATCTTTTTAAGTATTTCCAAGCAATTCAATTATAAAAGTTAATATTGGATAGAATTTTATTTACTGTATAAAAGCTTTTACTGTATTAGTACTAGCAAACACAGAGATAGTATTAAACTTCACTAAAATTTTTATTTTATTATATTTTCAAATCATATAATATAATATAAATCCACAAATATTCGTAGTCTATTTATAACCGTTATTGATGGTAGGTCTGGGTTAGGTATTATTTTTCAACAAGTATTCTTTTTCACAACAATATGATATAAGTTGGTAGAAAAGAGAGTACGACTGATGAAAAGAAATGAATGCGACAGTATAATCAATGTTTACCACAAATAGAAACAGAAAGTAATAGTCAGATAGCACATCCCCTATAAAAACACATATATCCCACAAATTTTTTGACAATGAAATTACGATGAAAAAATATTTACAATCGTCTATATGAGTTTTACACAGTTATTTTCTGAGGTCGGTGATGTTCGCACCCCCAAATGCAAAATTTTATGAAAAACAAGCAGTATTCGTTTCTCCGCGATTTGTCCACATTTGTCCCACCACAATTTTCGTTTGTCCACCCTTAAAAAAAAAGTTATAAACAAATAAAGAAATTTGTCACCAGCACCCCCGTGAACATTTTTCCTTAATTCTCAAGTTGAGTATGATTGTCCGCGATTTGTCCATATTTTTTTTAATGGAATGCTATGTTTTTTTTATTGCGATGTGCTGGCCGGCGTTGGGACGACTTCAGCGAGCTATCATTGAAGGTCATGCAAGGTCAAATGTGGTAGTAAAATAAACTTTCTTACATTACAGTAAAAACTCTCAGTTTTACATAAACGCATGGTCTTGTAACATTGTTTATGTTGTGGCAATACATCGCGTATAGCTAGATATATAAACATCTCATCAGTTCGTAACATTAACATGAATCGGTAGTCAGTCTCGATCGATTGGTAAGTCAAGTAGCTGCGTGATCATCAAAATGAAGTTTTCTTTCGAAGAGCAAGTGGATATGATCCTTATTTATGGAGAAATGCGACAAAATTCGATAAGCACGACGGGTGTCCAGTACATTATGCTCGGAGAGTAAGAGATACACTGAACGAACTTTACCCAAATAAATGGATAGGACGTGGAGATCTTGGCCACCTCGTTCTTCAGATTTAACCCCATTAGATTTTGTTCTCTGGGGAACATTGATAAATGCTGTTTATCAAGAAGTACCCACTGCACCAGAAAATATGAAACAACGGATAGTTGCAGCATGTGCTAGAATAAGTTCAGAAACGATAAGACAATGCACGTGATGCAGCGATACGAAGATTGCAACTTTGCATTGACGCAAACGGTCATTACTTCGAGCATCTCCTGTAATGTAAGAAAGTTTATATTACTACCACATTTGACTTTACATGACCTTCAATGATAGCTCGCTGAAGTCGTCTCAACACCGGCTATCACATCGCGATAAAAAAAACATAGCATTCCGTTAAAAAAAACAGAGATCACCTTGAAATCTCCTCTATGCCTTCGCCTACGCAGAGAATGTTTGTGTCACAATATGCCACCCTCTATACCGTGTAAGTTTTGTATATAACATTTTTTCATATTATTACAAATAACGGCAATATTCAAAGTGGACATAGTTATTGCCCCACCCTGTATATTTTCGACGATTTATGACTTAAAAAACGAAATCAACTGTGTCTGGCTACGCACGGTCTTTTTCACTATGGCATTCGACGTACATATTAAAGATCTTCTGGTGTTGCAAAATGAAAGAACAATAGTATAGGTTTCATTACTCTATGGTTTGGAATTTTCATATTCATAGGTGCATGAAACTCAACACTGTGACGATTACATTAACGTTCAATTGTATGGACCCGAGAACGTCTTTTCTATCACGCTCGCGATATCAATCCGTTCGACTAAACCATACGAAACTCCCATTAATACCACTTACAATCGTGTAAACACGAAAGCTGTCGCTCGAACAGGGGTGATACAACAGCGGGGCGTGTTAAGGCTTCATTCTGTCGATGCCTTTGACACGGATTACGCGTTTAATCCTAGCCTGTTGGCGACGGGGGGTTGCTTTCCGCTCGTCCTCCTTAAACCGCTTTGCCCTTAAACGGCTTTATTTTCGATTGCGTATAGAATAACAGACCGCGCCCTCTCGCCATCCTCGCACAATCTCGAATCCTTTCGAGTTCTCGCAAACGCACGTCCCCGACGACGACGGAAACGTTTGCCGAAGCTTAAGAGAATAAAAATCATGTTGCTCGTTTTCGCGGAGTGTTCTTTTTTCCTTCTCTACGTTTGATTCTGTCAATCGTCCAATTTCTGCAGCTACCCGCGGTACCGCGGAAGCTAAGTTTATTCACTAGTTAACTGACAGGGGAACTTTGGTAAATTTCAATTTTTTAAAGCACTTCGCATGGTTTTCTAGGGGATCGCGATAGAAGTATGAAGCAATTTTTCCTTTTTGCTACTTCTTTGATCCTTTGGGATGAAGACACCCCTGAAGGGTTAATGTGTATTTTTTTATTCCTTTATGTACCTATCTTGAAAACTGTGGTAGATATCAAAAATTTTCCATAATGAAAATTTAATGGCTTTTTATGCTCTATAAATGTGTGCAATAAAATTGCTAAACATTTGTTTCGTAAATAAATAATGTAACTAATTTTTAATGATGTCATTACAGTTTTATAGAGCATAAGAAGTCATTCAATTTTAATTCTAACATTTTTTTGTATTGACTATGGTTTTTAATATACAGGGTGCAGCCGAATAACATGTACAAGCGGCTATGAAATGATTCCTTATGAAAAAATAAGAACAAAAGAAGGAATCAAATTTTTTTATTTAAAGCTTAATTTTTGATAAAATCGATTTGGAAAATTAATATGAAACACGTGTAATTCGGTCATACCCTGTATACAGGAAAATAAAACAACACTTATTAAGCTTTAAGGAGTGTTTTCACTGTGAAGAACCAGAATGCAGAAAAAAAGAAGAAATAACCAGATGCTTCTATTGGGGACCCCTCAAATCTTCAAAGTTTAAAAAAAAATAGAATTTTCAGATTATACACTCTGGAACCTATATGTATGATGAGGTCATAAATTAAAGCCTTAAGTGGATACTGATAGATGTAGCCGCACTCAGGGCCATACGCGGTTTATAAAAGTACTACTTTATATGTCAGGCTGCAAAAGTCATTTGTGAATTGATACTTAAAATTTCTGCTCGCAGTCTTCGATTAAGACTGCATGATATTGTTCCCATCATCTGTTGATCGGGCTCCTTATCTTACCCTACTTTCTGTTTCGGCACTCGAAACATGTAAACTTCGAGTCCTGCTCGATTTTATGACCTCACTAAATAGGATTCAATACCTATACCTACCAAAGTTACTTTGTGAATAAGGCCAGTTAACTTGTCATTAGAAAACGCCTTCGTAGCGGATCAGACGTGTTAACTCGTCATAGAAGTCCAAATCAATATATCATTTGTTTGTTAATCCTAGTAACAGACCACTATCTTTTTCGTTACTACAATTACATTGTAATTCTCAAAACTCTTATCATGTATCATTAATAGTTTTCAGGCAAGTAGTTTCTCTATTTATTAAGGGGTTATGCTCAGTCAGGAGGCCAAAAGAAGAGTGTTTTTTGGGAATTTTTTTCTCGAAAACTATAAGACCTTTTTCAAAAAATGTACTTGTGTTTCGAAGATTGCAATTTATAGATTATAAGATAATTTTTTTTATTTAAAAATATTTATTAGTAAATAAATGGTGAGCGATCTCCCGGATGTTTCTTCACAAAAAGTGGTTTGCCGTGATCACTGTAACTTCGTACCGGTTCATCTGAAATTAAAAATTCAGTAAGATTTATCTAATAGAAGAACCAATCTTGTCCTTGAACGTGGGGTTTTTCGAAATATTGATTAGGAACAAAACAGCGGACGTTTTCCTGAAAAAGTACGATTTTCATCTAAAAAATCACTCGTTTTTGGTCAATTAAAAAAAAAGTATAGAGCAAACAGAAGAATCCTTCGTTCAAGGACAAGTTTTTCTGATTTGAAATAAGGTGCAAAAGGCTTCATGTAAATTGACACAGTAGTTTTCGAGAAATATTGATCACCGATGTGAAAAATCTAGTTTCGAGAAAAACGCGTTTAAAGTTTCAAGTCAAGCTTACACTTATATAAAATGTTAATTTTTTAACGCCTATAACTCTGTCATTTTTAATTGGATTACCTTGAAACTTGCACAGAATATTCTCGAGATGTACTTAAAGAAAATGCAGAAAGTGAAAAATCGATTTTTTGAAAATTTCTGACTGAGCATGACAGATAATTTCCCACTCATTAAGTTCGTCTCTCCACATTTGTAATTATACGCAGAGGTTGCCTTTTTAATCGACGAATGGCTCAGTTAACAGATAGATGTATTCGTCGCAATTTAATATTCACCCGACCGATTGTTTCCGTATTGTCACTAGGGACGCAGAAGTTTCTGAGGCGGTGTGTCTCGAAGCGGAAGCTCTTTTCTCGTCTGCTCGCGACAGAGAATAGAAAATATTACGGCGTTGGTCAGCTACGAATGTCAACGAGCTCAAAGGATTTAAGTTTTCCTCCGTTCTGCCGGTACCTTTTGCTTCTGTTTCTCACCGCGCCTGTTCTTTCATTTTCTTTGCCCGGTGTTTTATCAACGGGGCTTCTGAGGTATAAGGAAGTGACTTTGTCTCTGCCCCGGTTGACAGAGTTCCTTTTGCGTATTTGCTGGATAAACGAGGGATTCCTTTGAGGCAGATTTCACGCGAGTGATTAACCCCTTAATGTCTAAATTATGAATGTCTACTGCAAAAAAATGTATCACTGCTCACTTCAGTCTACTGCTGTCTTTAGTTCAAAAGAACTGGAAATGGTGTAGCACCTTGTAGCAAGTGTAAAGATGTTGTCGCAGCTAGCACGATCATCTCGAATAATGACTTAACGATACACTTTATGAAAATTTTGAGGTGTGGAACTTAAATATCATCAAGAGACACATTTTATTAGCTACGTGCTTCTTTCGTGGGTGGAGGTATTTCAGAGATTTCAAGGTCACATTGATTTTTTTTACGGAATGGCCGTCTATTTGTACCATAGATCGATAGAGTATCAATTCCGAGTAAAAATGTAGAAATAGTGGTTGAAACTAATTCAGTTACTTTCACTGTAAATAAGCAGCACACATTTTATCGGAAAAACATGTATAATACACCGTATATCAGCTAGCAAATAAATGAAAATTCATTCGTGGTATTGAAGAACATGTAATACGCTACTGTAAATGTTAAATTTCCCTAGAAGATAATATGTTGGATGTTGTTCCTTATTCAATTTGCTATAAACATAAGCAAGTAAAGGGGTACAATACTAAAGTAAATAAAATATATTCTATAGAAAACCTGTTTTCTTTTTATTATTTAAATTTTTTTGCTACAAATTTATCGTTTTGGAGATCTTTGACTTTTATTACATGTAGAGAAATCTCCGAACACGAAAGGGTTCGTTAGAAATACTGCTTGAAATTGAATAAACCACGGTATTAAAGCTACACGGTACACAGCTCCTGACAATTTATGAAATTTACGTGCTCTTTGTTACGAAGAGCCGCTTCCATGAGGTCCTGGCGCTATCGAATTTCATTGAATAAATTTCGCCCGCGGAACGGGTACGGGGCACACGTATTTTCCTATTTCGTCTTCCGCAAATCCTTTTTGTGCGAGCGGTGAATCGCGAACGTATCAAGTACATTTTCCGGAATATAGAAACGGACATTTAAAGTGTGTCTGTAAAACCAGGAATATCTCCGGGAAAATGAGTATTCCTTGCCAAGAGACTTGAACAGCAAAATATAATGATAGTTATACACGTGCATAAAATCATTATCAAAACTTACCCGATCAAATAAAATCGACAGTCAGAAGTTGTGAGGAAAATTGTAAAAATATTAAGGATTATTGAAGGCATATAATAAGACTTTCTTCTTGTTAAATAAGGAATAATATCCGAAGACCTCATTCACTTCAGAGGATATTCTGGTCTAGAAATTTCAAAACGTCGATTTTTATATTCCTGTATTTTTCAAATGTTTGTAATCTTAAAAATGTATTTGGCAAGTGTTTTTCTTTTTGGAATTCGAAAAAATTATGAAATTCTAGAGGTCTAAAGGGGACTGTGCGCGGATTATCACCTAACTGAATAGCTTACGTGCAGGTAAACATAAGATTGTCCCTTTCGTCTCTAATTTGCCTGCGAATGAACCCGAGGCGTATTATTTTACAATTGTTTTCATAGTTCTCAATACCTGATTCACAGTAAAATCTTGTATATTTTACCAGAAACATGCAGGACAGTTTAGTTCAGTTGTAAACTTTGCTTGAAGCAGTAGTCACACGTTAGTTTCACGGAACTCAGTATACCGGTGAAGCAAGTTCAAGTTTCACAAGTGCGTCCAGTGTTGAAGGAATTCCGACAGATAGTGAACACAGTTATTTTTTTATACAATTTGTTACCGCATTTTCGACAATCAGTGCGTGGATAATTTGTAGAATATGTCGAGGGATATGAAATTTCAAATCTCGAATAGTCGTGGTGAAGGTTTTACAATTTTCGTAGAGTCCGGATCTATCAGGTCTTAGCAGTTTCTTCTCATTACTGCATATGTTTATGCCTGATGTACTAATAATTGAAGTAAGTGATCAGCAAGAAATGTAGAATAAAAATTCACAGATTACACCTTATGCCGTACATGCTCCAAACATTTTAAACAAACAGATACGATTGAACTTCCGATCAATTTATTTAGTTGATAATAATGTAACAGTGCTGTTTTATTTCACTTTTCCATGTTCTTGAAGGATATTTTACTTACATTTGACGTATAAATTACAATTATTTTAAACATATTGTTAACATTTGTATGGAACGTATCCTGCATTTTTTAGGTTGTATTACCATATCGCACCACCACGAGAAAAGTATCACGAGTCAAAAACTTTCAATTTCATTTTACTCCATGAAATATCTTCTAATACGTAGATTCCCATTCACAAAAATGTCATAAGTTGAAGTGCAATACTTCAAGCGAAATGACACTGGTGTCAGATTGTTTAAAATATGAAATGTTACGTAATAAATCAATTTTTTTTCACTCTTGTGAAAAATTACATATTTTCAACTTGTAACACTTTTCTTGCGGGGGTGCGACATGATTTATTAAATCTTAACTTATTCACTGTCACTTTTTATATCCACAAGCAGTGGCTAGATATATTAGATTTCCTCAAAATAAATATTATTTTTCAACTGCATGGTTTGAAGAGTTAGAGTAATTTATCTAGAAAAAAGAGTTTTTAATTAATGTAGGATCTATTCGAATCGACACATTCTTGCCAACAAATACCAAGCTTTTTAATCCCATGTCTAAAGATTTTAAGATGCCTGAAGTAAAGCGCGCTGAAGAACGACATTCATTATGCAAGAACCTAAAAAATATCATTATAACATAAACTGTAAATTGCTTTGACGAATGATCAGAAATTCTCTTCAAAAATATCACCAATCCAGCTCTTTTCACTTTGATCAAAGAATCAGAATGCGAAAGGTGTGCGATAGTTCTCGTTCGAATCATTCGACGCCATTAGCGCAGAAATCTCTTTCGCTCATCCCGATCGTGCAAATATTAGATGAGTGCAAAAGTTTTGATGGATTTCGCTCCAAAATAGTAGACTAATAATAATAATTCTTTCCTAACATATATATGTACCTATTTTCCATAGAAATTTCTCTTCTAATAAACATATTTTTGGAATACTATTATTATTATTGAATTTATGCAATTAAATTGTAAGAATAAATTTACAGTCTACCACACAGATGGGTATTAACACAATAGTTTTTTCACAAAAATTACAAATATTTTTTACAGTGTTTGGAACGTTGTATATTCGTGGAATTTTCAAAATTTGTTTCAAAGCTCAATCTGAATTTTATTTCAAACAATAGAGCACACTCAATTACGTCGACTTTTGTTCTAAACAACAATTCACTGTGCTATATTGACGTTGACGAATAGAATGAAACTATGTAATACGCCTCGCGTGACAAAACGCCTCACTATTGTTTTACGCACACAAATAAGAATACACCGCTGCAAACGACATGTTTGTACGTGTGATGACATAAACGAGGCATTTTATCAACTGGGACGTATTGCAGTTTGTGCATTCAAAATTCAACCTTTTATAAATCATATTCAACTTTATGCAAATCAAATTCAACCGTGTTCAAATCAGATTCAATTTTCTGCAAATCAAATTCAACGTTTCGCAATTTCCGAAATAAACAATAATGAAAGAACATTTCAAAAAATTCACTCAAAACTAAAATTTCAAATCACATTTTCAGAAGAAACAATTCTTTTCAGTTTGAATTTTTCTTTTGTATTTTTTCATTACTTTCTATTTTTGAAATTGCAAAAGGTTGGATTTTAATTGTAAAAGAGTGAATTTCATCTGCAAAAGGGTGAACTTGATTTGCAAACGGGTGAATTTAGAGTACAAAAAGTGTACCTAGTTTCACTGTAATATATTACGAATTTTAGGGGCGGGGGACAATTAAACATAATTGTTTATGACTTCCACAAAACTATGACGATCGCACCTCCCTCAGTAAATCCATCAAAACATTTCCACCAACCCAATGGAATCACGTTCGCCGCCGCGGAGCGTTACATCGCGCGCGCATTAATTCCTCCGCAATATACCTAGCCGTTTCTTGGCCACGAGTTTCCCTCTCTCCCCCCTGACAAGTGAAAACTGGTGGAAATTCTTTCAGCGTTCAAAGATTCCACGTGAACGGTCCCGGCCCGCCGCTAATTACCCCCGTAATTACATGCCGGTCTTATCAGCCTTGGTTCGTGTTACACGTTACACGCTCTAAATCGTCGCGAGCCAATGAACACGCTGGCATAATATGACATCACTCCGTTCGTCCTTCTCTCTTTCTTTTTCTTACCTTTTTCCTTATTCCTGCTCATCCTCTCTCGGCGCCGCCGTTTCTTTCTGACTGCTCGTTCTTTGAACTTCTGCATTCAACCCAGGAGTCCGGTAATAATTAGCGCCGGGCCAAAGAGTCCGACGAGACTTCCGCGGGAACGAGAGAAACAGGGGGATAGAGTGAGCGAGTGAGATAGGTGAAGAAGAAAAGAAACGAATCGGGAAAATTTACGGAACACCCGACGACGGCTTTGCTAAAAAAAAAGGAGAGCAAGCGGATAATGCGAGCCACAGGGAAGAATCTCTGGGGCGTTCTTAGTCGTCTCTTCTCCCTGTTTGTTTTTCTTTTACACTGTAAATTTAATGAAGCTCGATAGGTTTGGATTCTGCTCAGTAAATATTGATCATAAATATTGATTGGTTCGGGATGATTCAATTCGGGAGAGATTGAGATTTTCGAGTGACTCTGTGGATCCTTCCCGAGTAATCGGTGGTTATTATCTTGAAGATGCTGGATTCTTTGATAAGAGATTCATGTTTATGACGATATTGGGACATGCACGTTTATGGGAATTATGTGCGCCAAGTAGAGTTGGCTTGGATAAATGTGGTTATATAGTATAAGGACGTTTGTTACTGATGAAGGATTTTTCTTTGTCCCTGACTGAGAGGATACTGTTGCATTTGGCTGAACTTCCGAAAAGCCCCCACACCCGATCACCTTGACCTTGATATATGTTATCAAGGTCACCCCCCTGAGTAACATTTAAAAGGTTTAAGTCGCCGATTATTATTTATTAAAAAGTTATTAACCAAGAACGATAGAAAACTGTACTGTAATTATTCCATAAATCAGAACCTTTCGGTACGAAGCACGGAAATATTTGGCGGCAGCCCCCCTCCAAAACAACAGACGACTTTCTACGCTGTCCGAAGTATGCCTAAGCACGGTGATTATTTATTTTAGAAGGTTCGCTCACTATAATAAATTATGTCGGTAAGGTAGGGAATGATATTCAAATGGTAAAAAACTTTTTTTCAACTCACCAAAAATCCTTCTCGCAATCATCATTTTTGTCAAAAAACAACACATTTTGAAAATTTCATCCAATTCGGAGTATGGGGTTTTCGGAAGTTTAGCCAGAAAAAAGGTCGGGTGGGGGTGCAGGGGTGGGGCCGTGCCCCTCCCCCGCTTGTGTTGAAAACAAATAATTAATATAAATGCTATGCCCACGGCAAAGTTCAGATTTCCGGGAAAATTGCGGTGTATATATCGATCTTTCTTTGTTAATAACTTTTTAGTAAACAATAGTCGGAGACTTTAACCTTCTAAACGTTATTCAGAGGGGTGACCTTGATAACATATGTCAAGGTCAAGGTGATCGGGTGTGGGGGTTTTTTGGAAGTTTATCTTTGCATTATTTATGTACTCGGGATTAAAGTATTTTGTCAGGCGATGAACTTGTTAAAACTTCGGTTAAAAGACATTGTTACGCGTTTGTTATAATTTTCTTGTAAAGTTTTTACTCGACTCGATACGGACGTATTGTATGATTTTTACAGAGGAATTAAACAGATCCAGTGTTTGCGATTTTCCACAAGCAAATATTCCTTTTCATAAATGGAACGTTGCAAGGATAAAGAATTATGGAATAAAGTAAGGGAAAAGGAAATGAAATTACGATAAATTCTTTGTGTTTGAATGAGTACAGTAGGGATTTGTTAAGTGCTCGGCAGAAATTTCTTCGATTTTTAGCTTTGACTGAAACTGAAACATTTTTGTAACATCATTTTCTATGGGAGTGTTTCTAACGGGTTTACATTTTATTTTAAAAAATTACCTCCAAAATGGTTTTAGTTTGATAGCATAAACAATTAGAACTTTTATAAAAAAAAACATTGTCTAACTCAAGATATCTATATCTACATTTTATGAAAATAATCGCAAAGGAGTATCTATATACATACAATACTAATTATTATAGTAAACGAAGTACAATAATTACTGTTATATTTATAATATATTTATTTTTATCACGTTCATTACGAGGGTAGAGTGTGTAACTACGTGCAGTTAATGAATCTCTGACCGTCTTAGATATACAATATATTTCAATATATATTCAATTATAAATTCTGTATCGTGGTAAGACGAAACAATAATACATTGTATCGCGTAGTTGCAAATAATAACACGAATTCTCATGTTACTCCGTATCATCATGCAATATTAGTATGTGGAACTTGGGCTCGCCACGAGCGATTTCACGAGACCATCAAGCACACGAATGATTACAATCGCGGTATAATATTACAAACTCTGTTAGTCTAATGAAGTAACTTTAATAATAACACGTCGTAAATTAATACCGTAACGATATCCCGTGATAATGATCGCGAAATAATAATTCATGTGGATATAGTGGTCGGGGGTGGTTGGTGATGATGGTTTACTGCAATACGACTAATCTTTTCTTGTATTATTTGCAATATTCTTGGTGCTCGCACGAAAAATGAACGAAATGGCATGCAAATGGAATTTTACAGGAGGTGAGTCCTAATTTCTTAACTTCACCTAACGCCTGTTTTCTCTAATCCTGAATCAGCTTGCCCATATAAACTTTTATTTTTTTGTTCTGTTCTTGTCTGCTTGTCGCCGATTATTAACGAAGAAGTTAAACACACATATTGGATTGAATAATTGAAACGAAACTGTTCGATTAATACGTCTGTTAATATATTTATTAATAGCACAGAGGTTTTTAACTGTCAAGTGGTTGAATACATTTCTTACATAATTACGTTTATCAATATGTTTCACTATAACTATAATCATATTCGAAAGTGAAAAATTGTTCAGTAACATTTAAATTTATGAATTTTAATTTGTACCTTTAAATATACGTTTTGGGAAATAAATGATTATTTCCAACTTTGAGAGAAAAGTTTAAAATAAAATATACTTTTGAATTGTTTCTTAACTAACCGTAACATTCTCATCGATTTCTATTCCCTGTCGTCGCTTCTGTATCTGTTCCTTGTATCGCTTGCAACAATACCGTAACGTCAGCCATTGTTGTACATTGCCCGATTCCACGGCCCCCGCTAATTCCGTTTCACAGATAATATTATTCACCGCTGATTGATCCGTAGAAACAGCGAATAAATTACCGTGTTTTCCATCTCTCTGTTATTTTCGTTCTCCGTCCCTTTTGGAATATGAATATTTGACATACATTTGGTTGTTAAATATATAATTTCACCGGGACGGTCGTGTATTTCGTTTGAAAAGCCACTCGTGCACGGTGTTCGTTCTGAATTAAGTTCACGATTTTGAGTGTTATATAGCAATAATAAAGAAACAGGAACTTGTTAAATTGTTTTTGTTTCTTTTGGAACGTTGGCCCCGTTTGGTCGGTGAATGAGAGTCTGTGATTTTCTTTTTGTCGTGGAGTAGAAGCAGCAAGAGATGAACAAGAACAAAGAGATCATCGTGTTGGATCATAAACGATCGAACGCCATCAATATCGGGATGACGAAGTTGCCGCCGCCGAGATCGATTAAGACTGCCATCTTGAAAATGGATGCAACCATTATGAACCGAGAGGGTATCGAGGTAAGAACTAGATTTTTCTTGCTTCTTTCGTTACACTGAATAGATATTCCGAATATTTTCGATGAATCGGTTGGTTAAAAATTAATAGATTATGGATTTATCTTAAAAATTCTTAATTTAGTGTTCAAAATCAGCTGTCAAACAGACATTTATCTTTCCGTGTAAAGTTTTTATTCAGTGAAGTACAAAAGGAAACATTTATTAACCTTTACCGAAGGAATCGGTTTGTTATGTTTTGCAGCATAATAATCAAAGTTAAATACTTTAGTAATATTAAATCTATATTCCGTTTTGGTATACATGAATTTCATTCGAAGAAAGACAGTAAATAAATCTTTAATCGTGATGCTGCTTGACTTAAATGTAGGTAATGATCTAATTACTTTTTTTTGAGTCCATATTTAGTCGTATTTGGTCTTCCATCTAAATGACCTCAACCTTATCCAATTAGAAGCACTCAACTTAACTTAATATTACTTTACTTGATTTGACTCGATTTAATTGAATACAGTTTAATCTTACTCGATTCACAATCGAGTGCACAGAGTTTCATGTGACATCCCTTACTTTGTTCAGAGATCATTTCAACCAATTTCATTTTATCTGTCTACTTTCAATTTAACTTAATTTGACTTAACACTAATATGTACATTCAATTTGACCATCATCCAATCAATCTTATTCTGCTATCAAAATCACTTCTCCGCTCTTCGAATTCATATACTATGTTATTATTTATCATTATTACTATTGTTACTAAGGACTTATACATAGATATATTACATTCAGTAATATCCATAGTACAGTAGAACGTTGATTGTCAAAACTCTTAAATAGAGATTATTGGAACACCGAACGAGTAGTTGAAGATGATACATATTGTTTCGTCAATTTTTATTGATATATGAAATTGTGGTTTCCTAGACCAAATATCTTAAAAACAGTTTATCAGAATGAATTTATTTCCCCGTTAATTCTGAAAATCGAGGTTCTATTATAATGTATCAGTAACGCAGTTGAAAAATAACATTCCCCACCCACAAAGACATCACCACGGCATTCCCAGAAATACAAAATGTAGATCTTTCTGACGTTTCTCCACTTGTTTGTTAATTTCACCCTCGAAAGAAAATGTTTGTCACGATCCCAATTTCGTTTCGAAGCCGTCGAATTGAAAGCGTGACTGGCGACAGTCACGATCCTTGGTTAACAGTGGTCCCTACAATTCAGTTTAATACGCACGTATGCTCTGTTTTTCCGTGTTCTTTCTGATTTCTCTAATTTCGTGGTCGTTCTCTTTTCTTCGTTCGTTCCCTTTTCCTTTCCCCCCCTTGGCCCTCTCCGCCACGACAGAAACTATTGACGATGCTGCCAACCGAGGAGGAGAGGTCGAGGATACAAGAGGCACAGGCCGCCAATCCTGACCTACCTTTGGGATCGGCCGAGCAGTTTCTTCTAACTTTGGCCTCCATCTCGGAGTTACCCGCCAGACTGAAACTTTGGGCGTTCAAGCTGGACTTCGAGAATTCGGAGAAGGTGAGTCACAATGCTCTAGCGAATTATTGATGAGCTGGCGGTTTGTTGCGTTGCTTGCGAATTATTGGGCGCATCGATGCGTAATCCATTATTTTTTTTGCCAAATTTAACTATTTTTATTCTAGGAAACTTAGAAACAGTTGCAATAAACCTTTGATAGTATTGTCCAGTGTTCTCTAACACAATACGAATCAAATAGAAATAATAGACACTGAAATAGTAGAATTTTCCAACAAAGGGACAGTAATTGACTTTGTTTATTCATGGTATCGAATTGTAATTTGAAGATACATTAAAATTCCTTTGAAATCGTCACTATCTGTCAGGTATGGCAATAAGCTCCGTTTCTCGAAGATACCATATTCAGGTTATGATCGAAGGATTATTCAGTGGCTATAACATTAATTACTGGACAGGAGATGTTGATACAGATACACATTTTTCAGGATTAATTTACAGAAACTGGAATTGAAATTCGAATTGTTTACTTTATTAAATGAAAAGGAATGGAAACCCCAGTGAACTTTATTAAAGATTTGCTTGTACTGAGTGTTATATAATCGTAATGGTTACAAATGCATAAAAGCAGCAGTCCATTAATTATTTATTTTAAAAGTATACAATGATCCTCTATTTGATGTTTCTATTATCAATGTTGGTGTATCTTCACAATATTCTGCAGGTAATAAAGACATACGGAAAATACAATCTGTACATTTTCAATAATATCCAAGAGTTTATACACTACATGTACATTTTTGACCTCTTGTTTTATTATTTGAACTTCGAGTGGTACAAATAATCGACACAGTATGTGTATTGATATTTCTCAATAAAAAAACATTTCCATGTGAGGAGATGAAGTCGGTACTACATATAACATAAATTTTTACAGTCTACCAGAGGTTACACTTGATAAACAAATAAATAAATCATTTATTGACAAAAAAATAAATCAGTTCAAGGAATTTTTACGTACTATGAAGCTCATCATAATTTCATTCTTCCGAAATGAAATTTCGAGGTCATTAAACTGCACGCAAACAGGTAAATTTCAACTCTAATTATACTGTTCCAAGTGTCTGCGATATTGATACTCTTCAAGTGAAGTCTTATGAAAAATGAACTAAAATTAGGCAAGTGTAATGATCCTGAACTCGACAATACTTTCTTAACCCATTAGGACCCAACATTACATCAACTCAACATTTCAGTCTCTATTTTTTTCAATGAATTTATACGGTTGAATTTCGTTTTCCGTATTGCAATTATGAAAGAAGATTTCAAAAACTTGCTTAATATTTTTTCATCACTATTTCGTCGTCCACGTAGATTCTACGACGTTTTGAAATTGGAAGCAATTGAAGTATTTACAACACTATCATAAACGAACCTTTTCTTAAACCATAACAATTTTTTGGCGTATCTTTCTCATGTAGTAGGTTTCTATAATATGTTGTCTAGTATTTTAATACATTTTTTATATTTCGACAAAACAATATATACGTATAAGTTATTTTATTTACGCTTTTGAATAAAAAAAATAGCCTAAAGTTGCATAACCGCAATATTTTGTTGCACAGAAAGTACCGGTCCACAAATTGTTATAACAACATTTATATTCTTTCTTATACACTTTTATAAGTGATAAATAATTATACCTGTAAAAGTAGCCGTATTTCACTGCTTGGGACTTAACACGAGACTACTACGGATTAATACCGAGTTCATTAATATAATTACCGAAGATACTGGATGGACGAAATCTGTCTCTTATCAGCTGCCCAATGTCAATCGGTTAGTAGGCACGACGCGCCGTAAATACAGTTCCGCGCGAGAAGCTGCATGTCATTCCGAATGCAAATTCTATTAAGCAGCGTTGAATACGAATGCGCGGGTAATAGCGATCGAATTGGCCCGTTATTTCTCACGAATCTCGTCTCGAATTCCACGGAGATCGCGTCGTCCCGCGCTCGCGATCGCGCGACGAGGAGAAACGCCAGGTATGCGGGGAAGGAAGTGGCCGGGGAAACGTTCCCCGCATAATCGTGCGATTTCTTCGCTGGGAACACGGCGAATACCGATACTCGATCGTGCTTAGAACGAAACGTGCATCACCGCCTTCGGGGAACCTGGCGCCCCGGACTCTCGAGGGCGTGAAAGACTTCGACCACGAGATCCAAGAATTTTTTCATATCCTTCTACACATACGTCACCGTGTGAATATTTTTGGTAGACTGCAGATTTTTTTTTATGCAAATATGGCATTTTGGAGATTAAATTGTCAAAACTGGACGCAAAGAAAAAATTATTTTCTCTAGTAAACCTTTATTAAGGGAGTTCTAGTAGATTCGAGGTGAAAACAAAATTTGTGTAGTTTTTCTGAAACTTTTTGGCACATACAGGGTGTTCGCGCGAACAGTGTACAGTCCGTTATTTCCTAAACTACTTCAGGTATGAGACAACTGTTTACATAAAATTAAGTCGAACGGGGGGTTAATTAACGACCTATGACGAACTTTTTTTAAACATTATTATTTTAAGAGATATGAACATCCAGTTTGGTTTCAAACATTTTTTCAGATATTGCGCTTATAAATTTATCTTCAACAGAAGAAAACCGGCTTGGAATAAGAAGCACCGGAGGTGTTCTTGTTAGCCCCTCAAGTGTCACGTAAATCAGTATATTTATAAACGCAATATCTCGAAAACAATTTGAAAAATGGTGCATACATTACAGGTTGCTGAATTCGTCTTGAAATGTAGTATCAAATGATCTAAAAAAAATATATAATTCCATTTAAAAAATCAAATATGACCTTCATATCTCTTAAAGTAACAATGTTAAAAAAAATCGCAATAGCCGGTAATTAGCCTTTTCGTGCCATTCAATTTTATGTGAACAGTTTTCTCGTAGATATTTCTAATAGTTTAGGAAATATCGCAATGTACACTGTTCGTACAGACACCCTGTACGTTGAATTTTAGACAAAAAGATATTGTATGAATGCATTAAATTCGCAGTCTACTTATTATATTTAATACAAATTTCAAAATTTGTTTATTTATTTATTTGTAACACGTTGAATACCGTGGGGGTCATCGATGACCAACACTCGACTTGCCAATAGCACCGATGTCCCTATTGGTGACAAGTAGTCTGTAATGTTTATATACTTTTTGATGCAATATTATAATAATATTGAACATAAATCGGTAACTGGAGGCATGATGCCAAACTTAATTCATTCAGCATTCAACATGCTAAACAACGATTTCTTAACAATTCTATTGCACAGTTTAAATTAACATTCTTACAATTTTTGTTATATCTACTATAGTTTTCAAGATTTATTCATTTACCTTGAACACTTTGACTGCCACGTCACCCAAATATGGGTAACATGTACATTGTAAAAAGGTTGGATCATTTAAATACCGTTACAAAAGTTTTGCGTAAAATTAATATCGCAGGATACTTTAAAACAACGCCAACAGCTTCTATTAAAAAACGAAATGAAGTGTGTCTGGCTATGCACGGCCCTTTCCGCTGTGGGAGTCAACGTGTTTAGGGATGTTTTCACTCTGAAGAGCAAAAAAGTAGCAAAAAGAAAAAATTGCCCTGTGCTTTGATTGAGGTTCCCTACAAACCTGCAAATTTTCAAGAAAATCGGAATTTTCCTGTTACCAAAATTCCCTCGTTAATTACGTCTGTGTTGATAGCATATTTCATGAAGTCCAAGCAGACACAGAAATTCTTTCACAAATCCTCATTACTTCTATTTTCATATATTACATACATATTTTAACAATGAATTATCTGCCATTACAAAATGTTTTCCGTATCAAATAGTACGGTATGTCTTTTTCTTTATTACCATACTAATCCTTCAGAGTTTTCTTTGACCGCCATTGCACACCGTATATGAGACGAAATGATATCCGGCGGAATTGTCGCGTCCCCCACCCACCCCCCAAAAGACGAACAGCCCGCGGTGAGCACACACGACGATCCGCGCTCGACGGATTCGTGAAAACCGTATGATCGCAAGCTGAACGCAACGAACCGTCGTCAACGGTGGCTGGGAACGTGGCGGGGGTCTCGAAAGAAAAATAATCGCGAACCACCTTTGTGACTTCAGGAAATTGCGGACCCTTTGATGGATCTGAAGCAGGGGATGGAGACCCTGCGAGTGAATAAAACGTTCCGCGGGATTCTGAGCACGCTCCTTTCGATCGGGATATTCCTGAACGGAAATGAGGTAGGTATTGAATGCCAGCCAAATGATATCCGCTTAATCCGTCCGTCGGAGACGCCAGTTCGCGCGGAATCGATATCCATCCCCCGCGCGTCGATAATTTTCGTGTAACCGTTAGCCGATGATACGGAAAGAAGGAAGAGTGAGAGCGGGGACCGCGGGAGCGGCGAGTAACGGACCGGAGGCAAGGTTGGCCGGCTGCCACGCTTCCGAAATCGGAAACCCCCTTGGTTTATCGCGCGTCGCTTTTGTTCCGATAATGATGGAGAACGTAGATGGTACTTGTTACTGTTTGCACGTTTGCGTTTCTGCGGTCTGCGGTTTGGAAAAGTGTGATTCTGGCTTGGTTGCGCTACGGGATGCTATACGGGGTATTTAACGCGTTTTGTTCCGTAGACCTGTTCCGCGTGACTTTTCGTGTTCAGGCTACGTGATTCATCGATAACCTAATCGTCCATGGTACACCGTTGAAAATTTGCAAAAGGTAAAACGGTCAATATTATTTGAACAAAACTACAGGGCGATGAAAAATAGATCTAAGACGTTAGGGGTTTAAGTACTCACCGAGAACAGTAAAAACTGTCTAATGAACATAGACCCTAGAATCAATGCTTTCTGTGTAAAATTAAGGGATGTTTCCTAAGTTCTCGGAGTTGTGTTATAAACTGCTTATTTTATTAATTTTTATGTACGTTATATTGTCATTCTTCAATATCATTGCCATTTAATTGTATTCACTTGCGCCAGTGCGAAACGGGATTCTTTAGGGCATTTAAGAAAATAACTATCAGAGAGTCTCGTTCGTCCATTGGTATACGGCTCGTTTTACGTTATTTAAGTCTTGACATCGCACACCACGTACAAACTTTTTCAACTTTGGAAACAGATGCTAGTCGCTAGGCGTCAGATCAGGCGAATAAGGTGAATGTGGGAGTAACACCCAGCGTGGCAGTTCTTTTAAAACCAACTTTTAAGAAAATAATGGCTTTTTTAAGAATTTACTACGTTTCCCATAGTTTCAAACTTAGCACTCAAAAACATACCTGTATTCGCCGAGCGGCTAAATCATTCTGATCCGCATTGATTAATATCGCTGTGAAAATCTATTAGAACTTGTCTGTGGCTGAAAACATTAGTGGCTGAAACATTATCTTTGCATTATTCAGCCAGATTCCAGTTCCTAGAACTTTGGAAACGTCCTTTGTAACTTTGATATTTACGAGTGTTCAATGTCATGAGTGAAATTCTTCGTAACATATTGAATGTCAACAGCAAAATTGGTTTAGGAGTACATTAATTCAAGGTTGTATAACAACACCAGATTGTTAGTGATTACTAACAAAGATTACTCGATAAACGCAAACCTAGTACATCCACAGATATGATGCGTTTGGCACGTTGTATGAATCGGAACCGTGTTCTAAGGGGGTTAATCAACATAGAACGTAGAATACTTCCTTGGTCATCATGCTGTTAAAAATATCTCAAACATTAACAATGGCCGTTCAGTAGACCATTTTCAATAATGACGTTTGTTGAGGGACTAAGCTCAATATTACACACGCACCCATTCACGAATAAAACAGCCCCGTGAGCGTCAATTTCCTCGAAAAATGACGCGAGTAATATTAATAACGAAAATTATTGTTTAAACTAAGCAAACGTCGGCTTCGAGCTGCAAAAAACGGAAACAGAGAGAGGGGGAGTGGGAGGGAGTGAGAGGGAGAGAGAGGGAGAGAGAGGGGTGTGAGAGGGAGACAGAGGGAGTGAGAGATGGAGTGAGTAGGAGTGAGATACTATCTTATGCAGTGCCGGGGCTGGACGCGCGATATCAAAACATACACGAATGGTAGATTCGCACGAATATTCGTGCGAGACACACGAGGGCCGGTCTTGATCCGACGTGGACGACGACGATTCCTTTTCATTCGTCAACGGTCGTTCCTGTACGAATATATTAGCCGCGGCGGTTCTTTGCGACCATTGCGACTAATCATTTCTTATCGCTCCTCCGCGTCCGTTGTACAGTGTGTTCTTACACGCTACGGTCATTTATCGAGGCTGTCGTACGGTCGTGGGCTTCGCAGCTGACGGTCAGCCGTGGACTCTTCCTCCGTTGGTCCCCGTCGGTGAATTAGCAAAAACGAACTTGGAAGGAGGGAGGCTGACTAAAACTTCTTATACGACTTGGTCAATTTTTCTTTGAAATTTCACACGAACTTAACCCTTTCCGACCATCAGATTTCATTTCAAATCGTTAACTCAGCATTTATAACTCATGTTATGAGCTTGAAGGTTCAATATGGCATCGTATCGTATAGTTCAGCGGTCCCTAACCTGGGGTACGCGCTTGGTGTTTTGAGGATACGCGAAAAAAAATTAAAAAACAGCAATTATGTGAATTACAACAATTTTTCTAATATTAGGGAATACAATTTAGGGAATATGGCTGCATAAATAAATGATTTTACGATTTTAATTATTTTTTATAATTACATTAGCTGAGTATAATTTCTCTATGTATTTTCAGTAGACAATTGTTAATTAGAAATCATTCAGTGTAAAAAGGTTGATTTCGTGATTTGATTTCTAGACAAACATAAAACTACATATTTTTCGTACTGTGACTCTAATAATTTGTTCATCTGTTGTATGTGCCCCTTTGCATTATTTATTTTAATTATACTGCAATTATTCATGTGTACGAAAATTTTTCATGCTATAGTATGAACAAGAACATTATTTCCCCTGTTAAGAATTCCGTTAGATTGTAACTACATTGAGAATTGCAGTAACTGCATCAATCTTACAATTAGACCAACTGACACCGAGCCACTCTTGATCTTGATTCGTCTACTTTAAACCGTACCCGCGGCCCACGGCCTTGAACAAGCATCTAGTCCCATCGTTCTCTTTGTGTGAAAAAGGCAGCCCAAAGGTGTAAAAATTGTAGTTCAAAGGTATGAAAAAAGTGGTCCAAAAATGTAAAACGATCTTTCAGGTCATCCAAACAAAAAAATTACGACTCCACAATATGATGCAAGAAACTTCGCAAAAGTTCGTGCCTTATACGTACAGAAGTAACAGGTCCTCGGTTCGATCCGCGCTTAGAATGCCGTTGGCGTCACGGGGGAGATGGGTGGATATCGATTCGAGGTTTTTCGCGAGAATCATGTTAGACGCTGAAAGTGGTCCCGGAAGCGGAACCGCCCGAAACGGCGAAGTTAACTCCGACGCGGCTACGGTTTTCCGGGCGTCGCCGTAACGCTGACACGTCCTTCTCGGCCTTTTTCAGGTGAAGGGCTTTCAGCTGGAATACCTCGCCAAAGTACCTGAAGTGAAGGACACGGTCCACAAGCATTCGCTGCTTCATCACCTTTGCCACATGGTGATGGAGAAGTTTCCGGATTCAACGGATCTCTATTCGGAGGTGAGTGCCGCCGCGGCCCGCTTTACTTCCGGATAAAACTTTAGTTCCGCGCCCCCGTCGCTAGACGGAATCGCCCAGGCTCTTGCCATTTGCGAAATCGCGGTTCAGAAGTTCGCCCCCCCCCCTCCCTCCTGTCCTCTCGACAACTTTTTCGGGAGTCTGTTACAAAGACCGTTCCGCAAGTCTGCAAGTAGATACTTTGGTTTTCGTTTAATTGCAGGTCACGCGGTATCCTCGTATAGGAATAGTTTCCAATTTATTGTCATTCAGAAACCTTGAACTGTATACAGGGTGTTCATAAATATATCAGGGCCATACTTATACTCCGTGCTAATGAGGCCAAGTAGATGAAAAATGTTCATGTAAACTTATGTCCGAAAATGCTTTTTCTCAGTTGGAGTTTTACAAGATGTTTTTTAAGCTTCAAAACTAGGGGTGTGCGAGTACTCGAATTATTCGATTAACTCGAATCTCGAGTCAAATAATTATCGGTCGATCGAGCCGAGTCGAGCGTTCGAATTCTTCAAGCTACTTGAAATCGATGAATTGTTCGAAAAAAGTGCGAGCTACTTGTAATATTCAAACGGTACGAATATTCGAGAACTCGTAAGACTTCGATTTACTTGAAAATGAATTTTCAGCTCGAAAATTGTTGAATTACTCGATACATTCGAACAGATCTTTAACTTTCGAGTTACCCGCAAATATTCGAATTGCTCGAATTACTCGAATATTTAGCTATTTACTATCAAATACTAATCTAATTGTTAGAAAGAAAAATATAAGAGAACACAATCAACAAGAAAACACATCCTCCACGTAATCAGTTAATAATTTTGTACGGGCAAAAGTTTGATCTACATAAAAATTTCGAATAATGAATAAAGAATGGAAAAATTTGGTTTGTTATTCGATGTTCGAATAAAAAAAGTATTTTTCGACGAGCGTCGAATGAATAAATTTATTCGATGAGAATTATCCGACGAATAGAAGATACTTTTTTTATTCAAAGTGTTTTAGTCGTAGCGTTGAATAAAATTTTCTTCTTTTATCTGATCCGTGTAATTCGAGCAGTTCGAATATTTACGAGTAACTCGAAAGTAAGAGATCCGTTCGAATATATTCGAGTAATTCGAACATTTACGGGCTGAAAATTCATTTTCAAGTAAATCGAAGTCTTTACGAGAGTTCAAATATTCGAGCCGTTTGAGTTTCTCAAGTAGCTCGCATTTTTTTCGAACAGTTCGTTGATTTCAAGTAGCTCGGAAAATTCAAACGCTCGACTCGACTCGAGCAATCGAACCGAGTTCGGCTCAGCTTGTAAATTACGAGTACTCGCACACCCCTATTCAAAACACCTCAAAAGCATATTTATTGAGTTGCACCACTAATCTTTCAAAGGACTGTCTTATTGGAAGAATCTTACCAAAGTTTCTGCATACAGTAGGATCAATTATTTTCTCAACTACAAAAAAATTATTATTGCTTCTTTGTATATTGTGGTTTTGCGAACCTTTTACGTATTACACTATCGCTCGTGAGTATTAGGACACCTGGCTTGTTTGAAGAAAATATAGTAGGACTTGGATTATTCTACTGCTAGTTGTTCATGTATTGTTCATGATCGAACATTTTTTTGCATGCTTAACCATTAGTGCAGACGTCATGAATAGAACTAACAGTCGTTTCTTAACCGTTTACGCGAGTGTATTGCAGTTGATGGACATCGTTCTAAACATCGTTTTAATTAAGGTAAATCATATTTTCTTAACGTTCCTTTGGTGTAGAAAAAAAATTATTTCTTATGATGCTTGCCGAATGCGTCTCAGTATCCGTTAAAAGATGGGTGCAGTAAAATTATAAGTTTATGTATAAAAAAACTGAAAGTAACCTTGAAAATTCTGGAATAAAGGGTTGAAAAAAAATTCAGTATAATAATCATCTTAAAGCTCTCCTTGAATCATGTTATATTAGCCAAAAAAATGTTCGATCGAACAGCTAATAGTAGAATAATCTGAGCTGATCATGTTTCGTGGTCCACCCTGTATATTTTAGGTTAAGATTATTACTTGATAATACAGTGATACCTCGATGAATGCGACACAACAACGGCGTTATTCCCACCATTGGGAGGGTTCCCGTTTGGAACCAATCAAAACAGAGTAAACAGAAGTTACGCAGAAGTTCGGCTTTGTGTGAAAAACCAATTTGTAAGGGGCTGAAAGCCTTTCTGCCTTGTTACGAATGCTTCAAACCGGATCCGAGTTCGTCGCAATCACCGAGACATTACTTTAGTATAAACGTTACCCATCGAGCTTTAATGTCCCCTAAATAATATGCGTTTCAGGCAGTTACCAATTTCGTACTGCATTGTAATATTTACTGCATATTCGATAAGTGTCCTAATACTTATGAGCGACAGTGTACATTACATTTTAAGTCGGTTGTTTCAACGCGTGATAGAAAGCGACGGGAATTTTATTTAGATCGGTGCTGTGACGAGAGCCTCGAAGATCGATTTTGACGAGCTGGCGTCCAACATCGGGAAGCTCGAGAGCGAGTGCAAGGCATCCTGGGACCATTTGAAGCTGATCGCGAAACACGACGGTTCCACCATGATGATTCCGTTTTCGATTACCGTCTCGGACACCTCTAGCAGAGTTTCTTCCCGCGAAACTTTCGACCGCGAGAATTCGGTGGCATCCGCGTGCGCAGTGTTCGATAAACTCGCGACAGACTTTCTCCACGAACGAAGCTGGCACCGTTCCAAATGGCACCACCATTAATTACCGAAAGCGTATTTCTTCCTTCCATGGTCCGACTTCCTGCCCGGTACCTTCAACTCCTTTTTTTCTCTTTTTTGTGATTTCTTTTTTTTTTTTGCTTCACCTTATCCCGCTTCTTCTTTGAACTCCGCGGTGGATCTTCGAAGTTTTTACCTTGTTCATCCTCATTCCCCTTGGTGGACATTATCTAAGTCGGTTATATCGAGCGATATTTTCTCCGTTCTTCGTTTAATTTCGCTCTATCTCCAGTTATTATACAAAGTTTTGAAGGTGGAGGTAAAATATGGTGCAATGACACTGTAGTCTATTTGTACATAATATTATTTAATAATTTATTGTACAATTGGTTAAAAGATAGGCACACATAAAAAGTTTAGAATAATATATAATGGATATTGTTACCCAGTATTCGTCAGATAAACACAATAATTTGAAACATAAATCATTATTTTCATTTTAGTAAGTAAATATTTATATTGATAGTAATTTAGTACAAAAATATGGATTGTATTCTGATGCACTATTTTTATTCGTTATCGATTATTCGAATAAGGTTATTACCATTCTTGGTAACGTTCTATAAAGATTGTTCTAAAATTCAAATTCTTTTTTATTTTCAAGCAAACAGTTTAGATTTGTTTTGAATGTTTGTAACTTAAACTGAAACTCAGAATCAGCAGTAATCTGTCTCATCGAAACTTTGTAAAGTAAAAATTTAATCTGCACAGTAGTTTACTTATGTAGAAGAATACTTTTAGGTCACTAATTATTAGAGATTTGTCATTTGGCCTGCAAAAATTTTGAACAAAAAGTTCAATTATGGAAACATTACACGCCGATAATAAAAAATAAAATTTCAGTGTATGATGAATGATACAGTTGGTGTGAAATTTTATATTTAAAAAAAACAGATCAAAATTGAACGTCATGTCGCCTGACTAGTACATCCAAGATTTTATAACATTTCCACTTTGATAACCAAAGAAAAATTCATTGGTATCATCTTCTCTGCCATCTTCCGGTGTCTAGTTATAAGCCCATTCAATTTCGTCCATCTTGGACATCATGTCGTCCAACCAGTTGATATCCTCCAGACTATAACATTTCGGTTCCTATAACCAGAGAGACATTTCTAGATGTCATCTTTTCCCCATCTTCCAATGTCTAATCCTTAAATTCATCCAATTCCTTCAATTTAGGACATCATAACGTCTGACCAATTCGTATCCTTAAGATTCAATAATATTTCAGTTTCGATAACCAGAGAACCATTCATCGGTATGTATCATTCAGCGTCTAGTCTTTAAGTCAATTCTGTCCGGGCAATCTTGGACATTATGTCGCTTAACTAGTTCGTATACTTCAGATTCTACAATATTTCACTTTTCATAAACGGATAAACATTCATTGGTATCATCTTCTCCGCCATCTTCCATTATCTAACCCTTCCTTCTAGCACATCCAATTTTGTCAATCTTTGTCATCATATCGTCTGACCAGTTCATATATTCAAAATTCTAAAATATTTTGGCTTTAATAACCAAATACCCATCGGTATTACCTTCTGCACCAGCTTTCAGTGTTCAGTATTTAATTCTATCCCGTCCTCGATAATTAACACAGGCGAAGAATGCACTTTCAATCAGCAGTTAGTGCCCAATGTTCTCTGGGATTGCCCACAGCCAGCGTCAGAGCCATCGTTAACGTTCCCCGTTTACGAGATCCTTTGTTCCCGGTGCATGCGTTAGGACGCGTTTAATCGTATTTACAGTTCACCGTCAACGGGGAACAATGCTCGGGACCTGGCAAATCTCGTACTTAATTGCAATGGCGCGACAAGGTGGGGGTCTCGATAAGTAGCAGTCGCTCGAGTAACGCTTCATAACCCGTCGGCCGGTGCACGTTGTTATTCCGCGCAGATATACCGCGTGCGATATTTTGTTTAACAGTGAAACATCTCGTTAATATAGCCGCGCCTCCTGTGCCCGTGTTAATTAACTGTAACGGGACGTCCGGAACCTCGGTTGCATTAATTCGTTTCTCTCCGGAATGTGTTCCGACCGATCGTCTTCATGGTGCACTGAATTTTTAGCGAAAAAAATTTTCTCTTGTCTTCATTTTAGTTGCGTGTTAACGGAACCATGCTTTACGGCAATGGAAGTTTCGTAAATATAAAATGTTCACATTTCATTAAGTAGCATTTTTTAATCGGCGAAAGGATGGCAAAATGTTTTGTCATTTTTTTAAACTCTTAACGGGTCAGGTGAAGTTTGAGCAATCTTATGAATGTCTTTAGAATATTTTATTTTCATTCAATAGTCGCTTTCTTACGTGAGAATGTGAAACAATTAGTTACGTAATTAATAATAGGATTTGTGTGTAGTAAGATTTGTGTGATAACTAGACTGCGGATTTTATGCGTTTATAGCGTACAGGTTATAGCAACAAGGTTTCTACTTTATTCTTAATCTAATAAGATACTTAAGGGGAAAACTAAATTCCTGCTTTTATTCTTGTCCTCATGGATTAATTTATACGATATCATTCTGCGTAAAAATCTGCAGTCTAGTGATAAGTTACTAGTGGACTTTTATGCAAAATGACATTTTCTAAAGTAATTCATAAAGATACGAGCAAATTGAAGCTTTCTTCTATTAAGAATCCTACATATTAGGTTCACAATTAAATAAAATATTCGTTGCATCTGGTAAAAGTTTTGAGTTTTATTCTATTTCACAAAGCTGTATGGGTTACAAGTGCATAAAATTTGCAGTCTAGTTATACGTAATAAGATTTTCAACTCACCAGTTAAGAGTTAAATTTACAATTCAGTTCGTATAGTGACGGTAATCTGCAAGTTTTTATATGCATATTACTATTTGGTATAAAATATGATAATGCGATGACGAATGCATATAATATTAGACACAATGAACATTAAAGTTGTACTGGCCCAGAAATCTAAGAAATACTTTGAACTTATATAAGAACACGATTTTTTCACTAAGAGCTACTAAAATACAATACTGGAAATATTTATTGCTTCACTCTGAAATTTACGTAATACGCACAATTTGCATAGTAATAATAATTGATAAAACGATTTCTAAAACAGAGATGGGTAAATTGATCATCTAGGTTCTAGATAAATATTTCGAATAACGAACAAAAGATAAAAGGAATTTGCTATTCTTAACACGATTAAACGTGAAAATTCCAATTTTTATAATAATGCTTCTTCTTGACAGATCATTATTTAATCTCATTAATTGTTCAAAGGTCAGGATAACGGTCTTAGATACTGTTGCTTTTCACTCTATAGATATTATTCGAATAAAATTGTGCTCAAATCTGCTCACACAGAAATTGCATATTCTAAATCTTGCGAATATTTATAATTTTAAAGCATGTAATATATTTGTCATACATCTCGTGGCATAGTTCACTAACAATTCAATGAAGACACATAAAAACGATAGAGACGAAACACGAACTCTACGCGTTTCTCACAGAAGCGTTTAAACGACCAAAAATAAAAAAAATCCACACACACACACGTTAACCGGACAGAATTTATTTCGCATTGAAGAACAAAACAACGGCTCTAACCCGTGGCACGTGCTCGATTCTCTGTCCACTCAGAATGTCCGACTTCCTGGCGGACTGCGCGGAGAGGATAATCGTGCTGGGGATCGTGCACAGGCGGATCATAAATCGATTCCATAAATTCATCCTCTGGCTGGGGATCCCGTTGCACAGGGTGCAGGATACGAAGCCGAACGAGTTCTGCCGTGTCGTGTCCGAATTCGCGTTGGAGTACCGAACGACCAGGGAGCGAGTGATACAGCAGCTCGAGAAAAAAGCCAATCACCGTGAACGAAATAAGACCAGGGGGAAGATGATCACAGAGGTGAGTTACACGTTGGGTCCTCATACTTTTTTTCCCACCCCTTCCCTCCCTCCTGGCCCCCCAGTCGCCGTTGAAAATCTTTCGGAGCCGGTGCTCTCATCAAATACAGTTATCGGAGCGTGAAGGGCATTATGGTGCTCTCTCCTCCTCCACTCTTTATCTCTCTTTCTCCATCCCACCTTCTCTCTCTTCGACTCTCCGTTCGAGGGGAATAAATTGCTTTTTTGCCGCGGAGGAGAATCAATTTCTTTTCTTGCCTACCGTTGCATTAATATCCCCCCCCCCCAGCTTGTTCTCCGTTTTCATTTCTGCAATATCCTCGAATATAACGGCGGTTGCCTGCCTGAACCCGATGTCTCCGTCTGATCGTTACAGGTTGGTAAATTCCGGACGAAGGAGGATCGCGCGGACGCGGAGCTCAGGCAACTGCTCGGAAGCGATATCTCCGACGTGGAGAGTATTCACGGTACCTTGCCCTGGAGGAGACAGAGGAAAGATGGTGAGTTCCATTCCACTCTTCCTTTCTTTGCTTGCCCCATTGCCCCTGCGTTTGCTACCTTCCCCGACCCTGAACCAGCACGTGTCCTTGGTCTGGGTTTTTATGCCCCAGATGGACGGTTTACCTCATCCGGAAACGGTGTTTCTTTCGCGTGGCGAACTTTGATGGCTTTTTCGTATGTATAATGCGTTTAAAATACACCGTGGAAATTGTTTGTGTGCTTGCAACGGTTTGATGGAAAAGTAATGTCAGTGCTGGGATAGGTTTTCTTTTTAAGCTTCTTATAGGTACTGCAATTCCTAATATGTAGTGTGTTATTTTGCTGGTGATACGGTATGCGTTTACCTAAGATTTATTCCTTGTCTGAACTCGAAAGTCTGTGCTGATGTAGTTAACATAATATTGGGTTGATTTATAAGCAATGACCGCTCCTTTAAGTTAACTTTATTAAAACATTGTTAAACAGTACTTGATTCTTAATCCAAAATAATTATCTAATATATTTGTAAAAAACAATTTTTGATAAATTCCTGGATTTGCTTAATATTAATGAAACTCTTCCCATTTAATGTACTTTGAAGACAACGAAATGAGTGATAATCCGTAAGGGTCAATAATTCTGAATTCTGCAATTGTCACTACTAAAGGGAAACAATATGACGCCTTGCGGGATATTCTTTTCTTTTATCTCAGTTCTTTTACCCCTCCTGTAAATAGAATTTTTCAACGTATATAAAGGGCAGATTATAACAGTATAAATTGTAATAGTAAACATTTTATGCATATTCTCAATAATAATATTCATAAAGTATTTTTATATCTTGTACACTCCATGTAACTTAATATTACGTGCACATTATTTTCTAAAAACTTTTTAATTTTCAATATCTGCACTGAAGAAAGTATAAGAACTTTATTTATTTTTTTATTTATTTATGGTTTATTTTAGTAACTGTTTATTTAACGGACATTTGAGCAGTATATTGTTAGTAAAAAAGTCTTCATAATTTTTTAGTCGAAAAAAAAACAGTATTTCAATGCATGAGAAAGTTCAGATGCTTTAATTGAATTTTATTGAATTGAGTAAATTTTAAGTCATGAAAACATTTCTTCCATTCGTTTTGTATTTCAAACTTTCGGACACGTGATTTGTTTAAAGCAAAAACTCAGGCGTAGAAAATTCATATATTCTTTTTTCAATATTGTCACTAATAAAAATGAATGTCAATACTCTCCTAAAGGTACGATTAAAATTTATAGTAATTATTCGTATAACTAAAAACTGATTTCACATCATCTTCGTAATACCATCACTACCTAACAATTATAAATAGTTCCTTAAGTCACCTTTCTAAAATTTCAGAAACATCATAAGATTGATAATGACATTGATCGACAACAATAACAACAACAATGTTTCGTCTTTATTACACAATCGAGAGTTATCACAATAAAACAGAATCAAGGATGATGATAAAACAACGCAAAAAAACTGAAAAATCTGGAAAAAGCGACATTCATTCGAACCTAGTAAACTGCTATTAAGCGAAACGAATGCGATAGCAAGCCATACACACAATTGATCAAAACATCCACGAAACATACCGCAACGCTTTTTTCCACCCTCTCCCTCGATCCACATCGATCCGCCTACCCCGTACCATTTCCAGCGTCGTTATATTAAACGAAAATAATCGTCGTGGCGTACCTGTACCGAGCATCGGGTACGCAATTTGCAACGTAAATCCCTTTTTCCGTCGGTCGCGTTCATTGATCGAGGCATTCTAATATCCTGTACTCGACAAGTTTCATATTTCTACATTACTATGATGTCTGGCTGCAGCGAAACCGTAGAATACAGAACCCAGGCAATAAAACGCAATAATACCGTCGCCCGATCAAGGGGCAAAAATCGTCGCAAGCGAGTGCACGGGTTTTTCCCCGTCCGATCTCGCGGAACGAACCGCCGTTCCATGATTTTTCCCCCAATGAGGGGGTAAAAAAATAGGAACTTTTCCATTCCGAGGGAGGGGGATAGTGGTCGTCGGGGTCAAGTAAAGGCTGGTCCTCAACTTTTTCGCTCGCGGTCGGAAATATAACGCGTCGCCTTAAAAGGATAAGCCTCCACCCCCTCGCAGCTCCCTCCTGACCGAAGATAAGAACAAAGTGCGAAAATTTCTCCTCGTTTCCGTAATGTTCTAGCCGGTGGCGGTGCGAGATAAATGCCCTCCTTAAGTAAACTCTCATCCAGCCCGAGATATACCCGGGGATAACGCGGGCTCATTTGACGGCCTTAACCAGAAAATGAAAAGTAACGGCATCGAGATTTCGGAAGGCACCCAGTGACCGCGTTCCTCTGCCCACGGAAACCCCGGAAATCGAGTTTAACTCGAGAAATTCACCCCGCTTCCGTTGGGAACGTTGTTTTCCTTTCTGAGCCTCCGTTTTACCGTCGTTCTTTGCCCTCGAGTTCGCTACCAGAGTTTTCTTCTTTGGTGCTACAGCATTAGCTAATTTGATTCTTCGGGGTAATGTTTAAAATTTTTGTGTGCATTGATAAACCATTCGCAAGGGAGATTTGTGGAGTCGTAAACTGTTTCTGGTCTTTTATGCACGTCAGGTGACCTTATTGTATTTGGAAACTGCGTAATGAAGATTTTATTCTTTGGAAGACGGGCAGGTGTTTTCATAACTTCTTATGTATTTGAGTTGGAACTTTTACATATTTGTTATAGTAGTATACTACGAAAAATAAGCGACCCCTCTGAAACCTAGAAATAGGTTTCCTGTCCTCTAATGGTTAATATTATTATGGCAATATGTATTATATTGCTGCAAATAATTTGAATTTAATTTTATAAGAAGATATTTGTGTGAAAAGTTACAATATTCATATCTTGAAAATGATCATATTTTCCGAATATTGTTTTAAACGACCTATTTTAAAGGCCAGGATGCGTAGCATATATCTTGTTTATGTAGTGAAGAAATGACGGTTAGAACTTGCCTAACAAATTAATCTATAGCTAGTTTCTGAAACTGATAGTCTGACTGATGTGATTCACAAGATGGAACTAAAATGTTAATATTTTACATTTTTTCGTATTGTACTTTACTGATGCTGAACATGCTGTATATGTACCTAGTTAACATTTGCTTTTCTCAAGAAAAATTGATTTGTCAAAAGTGCAGCGATTTAAATATTGTTCTATAAGGTAGATGTCAAAAATGTTAACTTGTTACAGTAAAAAGTATTATGATAAATATCTGCGGCAACAATATCCTCCTTATAAACTGAATCATTCATATTATATGTATAGTCGGTACGAAGGCTTATAGGAGTGAGTGTTTGATTAGGTATGGATTCAGACTACTTGATTTGAACATCATACTAGCATTATACTTTGTGACCCAGATTTGCGTAGGAGAAGAAAATCTATATTTAAAAACAATTCATAGTACTTCAAAGTATATTTATTTTTTCATAACTTCATTTATTTACTGTCTCTTAAATTTTCAAATACCCATGTTTTGCATTCTTACAGGCAATATACACTTTTGGGAACTATACAATTTTACTCGTTTTGTATATTTCTTTCGTAATTGTAACATTTAATTTATTTTAGCGTGATACATTTATCTATTGTATTGCTTTATTTAATGGATTCATATTTATTTAGTAGTCAAACATATTTGTCACTCTACTGCTCCCCTTATACGTGGCACAGATCGTATCATTTTCCTGTAAAATCGTATTTCGTTCATTATCACTGATCGGGCATAATTTTACTGCAGGTTTTTAAACAAATTTACATTTATACAAAATGATTTTCCCCAAAATTTACTTTTACTATTGCAAATATTATTGGGTGAAAACATGAATTTCATTACAATTATTCTTTTATTATATTATGTATATTATAATGTTCGGTAAATGTATCAAATCCAGAATCTGTAGATAATTTTTCAACCTTCCACGATTTTCATTTATTTTATTATATATTCATATACTGATATAAAAAATAGTTTTGCTCCGTTACTATGTACACGTATTCTTCTGACAGCGTCATCACAAGAACTGTATTTTCTCATGTAATTCTTTTGTATTTTATTTTCATATTTTAAAGGTATTGTTATCGCTGATATAAATTGAAATAATCTAGAATTTCCTCCATTATTTTTATAAAATGATGAAAAATAGAGTTTGTAGAATTAAAATAAATTATTGGAATCGACATTTCCATCTATCTAGGAAAATTATACAATATTGTAACGCTGTGAGACATAAACAAACAATCTACTATTTATTTCCCACCAACTTAATGTCTCGAACTTTCTTTTAGAAAAATTAGATATTACAGTACGCAGTGTAAGTCTCTACGTGCTTGGATCATAAAACGTTCCGCACCAGTAACGAATATACATGGTGTTTTACCTGACTTTATCACCTAAAATATTTCTACTGTATTTAAAATTTCATAAGTAGGTTTCCTACCAAAACTGCACAGTTTTGTGGAATCCGGCTTACAATAACAATAATTTTATTTTTTTTTGAGACGGGTTAATGAGATACAAAGGTCAACTTTGGTTCTTTCAATGGAATGTTGTAGTTTTCTTGTCGGTACCGAACAGCCACATTGAAAACGAATTGAACGTTCTACAACAATAAGTCGTTCAAGGTCACTAAAGGTAGCACAAACAAAATTTTCTTAATACACTTCACTTGTTTACTAACATTGTTGTAAGACCTTTAGTGACCTTGAAAGAGTTTTTGTTATAGGTCGTTGAATTTGTCTTAAACACATTAACTGTCCCACTAAAGAAGACAGTACGTAGCCAGACATACTTTATTTTGTTTTTTTAAGTTATAATTCGTCGAAATATGCATTTAATCAAAAGAGGCTGTTGGTCTCGTTTTAAATGATATTACGATATTAATTTACGCAAACTTTTCTAACGGTACTTGAACAGTCCAGCCCCCTGTGCAATGTATGTGTCACCCATGTTTGAGTGACGTGGCAGTCAAAGTGTTAAAATGTCTATCGGGTACCCACAAGAAAATATAGCAATTCATTAAAAAAAATAATGTCGACCTTCGTATCCCACTACCCCATTCCAAAAGAATAAAAGTACCATCAAAATATGCCTTCCACCACGAAACCATGAAACTATTTAAGAAAACATTTTTCTGAAATTGTAAATATACCAGAAATATTTCAGGTGATAAAATTACTCGAAACACCCTGTGCACTATACATATACCGACGGGCCAGGAAACTTTATTCACATTCGTTACGCCGCGGGAACGATCTTTCTCCCGTCCTCTCGAGACACCATTTCCGTGTCACCGTCGCGCTCCCCGGTCGTAACTTCCGGCGTTTCATCGTCGGAATTAGCCATCATCGTGCACCGGACGATCATCGTCGCTGCGGCCACTTTCTCGCGAGATGTGGACAATGAACGAAACTGATATCGTCGAGGGTCACGCGAGATCGCGCACGGATTGTAACCACGAAATCCCTACCCACGTTTCATCGAGGGCGCGGACGACGGAATTTTTATTCTCACTCTTGCCCAGGCTCAAGTATGAAAGAGCAGAGGCGAGGGGAAGGCTGCGGCCCTCCTTTACGGCTCGTAAACTCGCCCGGGGTCTTGCCGCATTACCGTCCTCGCAGCCATCATAACTTTTCTCTCCTTTATTCCCGTGTATGCTCCTCTATAAAATACCTAAACGTTCCGCCTAGGTCGTGCTGGCGCTTCCTCTCGCGTACCGCGCCCAACCCCCTTTTTTCCGCCACCCACACGAACACCTGGAGACGTTCTGTGCTGGATCCTTCCGCGCGTCGGAGGGATCACGATTTGTCGCGGCAGATTCTCCCCGACCCGGGATTCTTCCGGCCCGTTATTGGATTCATATCCGTGGTTTCCTTCGGACGGTTGTATCCCTGTCGAGATTGGCCCGAAGAAGGCTTTAGCTGGGGACGTCGCGTGTTTTGTCGTGGCCCTCTCGAAAAATTGTGATTCTGGCTAGTATGACTGGATACTCTTATGTGCGTTGAGGCACACTTCTAACATAGAGTTACTAGGGTTTTAGAGTATTATTTAGTTGTGGTGTGCACCAAGATGTAATTCACTATGATTTTTACATGAATCGCTAATTGCAGAATGGGGATATCTCCATTTTTTTAAGGAATTCGCTTTTTGGCAAGGTACCTCTTTTGAAGGTGAATGCACCATCTACTGAGCTATGGACGTAAATAATTTCCGTTTACTGTGGAATTAGGACATTTCCCGTCGATGTCCCCTGAACAGTTTCGTCTCTTGAGAATTATAAGACTGTGAGGTGTCCCCTTTTTGCAAATCGCGATTCACATAGTGACAATACAATTTAAGTTGGTAATATCTTTCTGGTCTTCTGTTTGGTGAAAATGGCGGAAAATGTTTGGGATTAATTTGGACATTGGTGAGACAGTATAGAGATTTGTATTATTTCGGAACAGATATGGAATTTCGCGAGAAACAATGGACTACATATTCGTACACTTAATATTCAGAAAAATGTTTACTTTGAACAGAGGACTTAGTTAACACACTAAATTATACTATTTCTGCCTAATTACATAGGTTATAGTATTTCTGAAACTCAATATTTCACCGACTGTAGGCGGTAGTCTGCGCAACGTCATTGGCCAGTATTGCGGTAGATCAGAAGTTCTGGATGCTCGGTGATGTTCGAAGATTGACCAACAGTTTCACGCGAACGCTAAGTTTTGTAGTATAAATACGTCAGAAATATGTATACCGAGGCCTCCAATCTAGCGAAGAACTACGCTGCTTTAAGATTCTTGGTTAACCCTCAAAGACCAGACTGGGTTGCGATAACCCAATCCGCATGAAGGACACTTGGCTTTTCTGAACAGTAACGGATGGGAAGTTGAGGTTGTGATGTTTTATCAAAATATTTGTGACTACATTACTTATACAGGGTGTAACAAAAATGTTGTCCGACCCGGAAATGGGGCACTCGGGTGATGAAATGGAACAAGTTTTTTCTTAGCAACAATGTAATCTGAGGCTTCGTTACCGAGATATTAACAAAAAACGCCGACCAATCAGAGCGCGAGTTTGCCAGCCGAGTTCCTGCGCTAGCGGTGGCTACGCGTTGCGACTGGTAGGCAGCGTTACCGCGGGAACTCCGCTGGCAGACTCGCGCTCTGATTGGTTGGGTTTTTTCGTTAATATCTCCTTAACAAAGCCTCGGATAATATTTTTGCTAAGAAAAAACTTGTTCCAATTCACCCTCCGAGTGTCCCATTTTCGGGTCGGACAACATTTTTGTTACACCCTGTATACTTGAGGTATAAGTAAAAAGGACGTTATGGGTTACGCCAACACATGTGTGTCGTCTTTGATCCTAATCTCCTCTTTAACCTATACATATCACATTTCAACTTGTGACATTTTTCTGGATGATGGAGATACGTATTGGAAGATATTTTATGCAATAAAATGAAAATTGACAATTTTTTACTCGTGACAGTTTTCTTGTCGGGGTGCGATATGTATGGTCGAATCGGTAGGATAATATAGTGTGGTCTTTGAAGGTTAAGTAGCGTGCGTTTCAACGCAATTTTCTTACCAGAAAACATCCTCGCATTCCCTACTCCATCTTCCAAGAACGATAATCTTCTTCTCGAGGCAACGCAATCGAGTTGCTTGCCATCTCTAACTTCCTCTCAATTTATTTCACATAAACAAGCCTCACATCACCGATAGTTGTTTGGCGGTAAACTGTTGTCTGGAAAATGTGAAAAGGAAAGGAGAGGGGAGAGGGAGCGTTTCGTCCTGGGCCTGCTAGTGGACTCGTCAGTAAGGCTACCTAGCAGACCCTGCCTTAGACGCGGGGATATACGATGGTCGGTTAAGGACGTATATGTATATACGAACGAGGAAGGCTTCAGGTAGTTGCGGGAAAGGTGTCAACTCGGTAGACCTCTGATGGCGAATGTAGGAAGGAAGGTAGTGCCGCCACAGTTGCATGACCCAACTTGGTCTACCGCCATCATGCGACTCCAGGTCTGTTTAGTCTCGTGCACCCTCTTTCACGACCACAGGTATACCAAGACAATGTCGTAAATCCTTCGAAGGACAAATATCGCCAGACTATCCACCTTTCAGTCCATCTAAGACACGGTGACACTAATAGGTATAGGCGGAATTGAAGATGCTAGAATCTTCCATATTATAATTTTCTATTTGGACAGATGTCACTCTTATAATATCCTAAAGTAAGGGTAACCGAGGATAAGCTTACTAGACAAAGGCACGATAATAGTCACGCGGCGTATTAAACACGTCGTATAACAATAAATATTACGGAAAGCAAGTTAGTTAATCGTCGTTTTATAACTAATTATGATATGTTGTTATTATTTATATTTATTAATTAATTGATCGCTGCAAGGAAAGTGTGGGAATGTGGTTAACAAATTATAAGTGACATAAACCTTCCTCGTAACGGGCTGTAAATCTGAGTTCTCGAGAATAGAAACGGTTACATTTTTGTTTAACCTCCGTCAGGATAATTTCGATGGATTCGGAACACTTTAATGAAACGCGTGTTCGGAAAATATTACCGGGGAATACGGTGAAAATAAAGTGGCCGGATTTAAATTCGCGGGAACGTGACCCAGGGGACATTTTATTTCGGTTCACGCGGAGCGGATGAAGATTGTATTCTGAAAGGTTTTCTAGGGGCCACAAGGCTTTACTGAGAACAAACAAACGTTGGATAGTATGATGCGTTGTGATTTTGATATTAACGGTCGGATTTCTAAGGTATGCGGTCCGATGTTTACCTTAGTGCTTTGGCGGCAATCTGTAGACTGGAAAATGTGAAAAGGAAAGGAGAGGGACCGTTTCGTCCTGGGCCTGCTAGTGGACTCGTCAGTAAGGCTACCTAGCAGACCCTGCCTTAGACGCGGGGATATACGATGGTCGGTTAAGGACGTATATATACGAACGAGGAAGGCTTCAGGTAGTTGCGGGAAAGGTGTCAACTCGGTAGCCCTCTGATGGCGAATGTAGGAAGTAGTGCCGACACAGTGCGATTACCGGTAAGCTTGTCAGCTACCTCTTTTGTGCTTAAGTATACACACACACGTCCGTGGGATATACAGGAGATATGACGTACATTAATAGGTTGAACTATATTACCAATCGCCACTGTATAGTCCTGCACTGTGAGGCCTTCTATTGAATCCAAAACTATCGCTTGTTCCTTGGTCGGCTATTGCAATTGTTGCACCATTCTTGCATACGACGTTGAAGGGATGACTTTTGTTGTCGGTATTGCCATATTTCCAGAGAAATCACTGCAGGTGTCTCGGTAGTCACAGACAACTGCAGCTCCTTTCCCTTTTTTAATTTCTTGCTTGGTCTTAGGAAATTTGATGAGCTGTTGCTCCTGTGTGTTCAATTGCTGAACAGTGGGGACACGGGTTTGACTCTTTTGCTTCTGTTATATTCTGTTCTCACTCGCTGCCACTCGCGCGTAAACACGTCTTACCTCTACGAAGGTTGGACACCCATCAACTTTTCTGTTGTATTTATTGCAAAATATGTGAGAGAACTGATTTGTTTTATAATAATATTGTCACTATTGATAGTACGAGTAAATACCTACAAAATTACCAGTTGTTACGTGTTATAATAGTGTTAAAATAGTGTGGTATAATGCCTTGGGCAATTGATTCAAGTTATTATAACACATCACCGTAAAAATCGAGTTTAAGTAAGGAGTTGCTCATATTGAGTCATATAAGAAGAGTAGGTCTGCTTGAATAATCGCGTACGAAAATATGTTCAAAAAGTAACAAGCATACGGGTCCAAACAGATCCGAACACTATTGCTGTACGGACATTACATGGCGTCCGCTTTCCCAGGGTTAAGGGTTAAGTTATGAAATGCTCACTTTTTTCTTTAGTCTTTTTCCACCTTTTAGTGATATTATTAATTCTTTTTTATAATAATCTTCCTTTTAATATAATCTTAGCTCGAAGAAACAACAGAACATTCCGACAGACCCAAGAAACTTAGTACCAGTTCTATAAGACCAATATCGAGTACAGTGTTTTATGTGTCCTTTCTGAATTTCGTTATCCGACTTGCAATTAGATCGATTACGATAGTATATGTATCAATAATGAAGTTGCGCTGTAGTACAATTGTTAAATACCTATCCAGTCTACCGCTTTTACATCTCAATCAGACGACAAATCGTCCCGACCCAGGGCAATCGACTCCTCTATTTTCATATCGAACCGATGAAATCGCGAATCCCGTCAAGACGACGACGGAGGCGAGCTTCCATGAATACGGCCAACTCAATTTACACATTCATGCGATCGCTTGGTATTTCAAACGCGTCGAACGTCAAGCCGTTCGCAGGCTCAGCCTGGCGCGCGGGAATAAAATTGGAGTCATTTAACGTTTTCCCAGCAGTCTGGCTCGAGCAACGAATACCGGACCGCGAAAGCTCAGTAGTCGGCGACATTCAGTACTAACTAGGTTGACCGCATCGAGAAACTTCGCTCTCTCTTTTCCCTTCGTTCATGGAAATTCCGTTGGTTGCTCACCCCCTTCGACCCCTCCCTCTCACCGTCGGTTTTGCCTCTTTTTCGCCGTTCTTCGTGTGCCCTCCTGGTACACGCTTCGTATCGGATTTACACAGCCAGAGAGACAGCCAATGGAGGCTTCTTTCAGCCCGAGTTTCAAAGAACCTCTCAAAGGAACTCTCCCCGTGCTTTCGACGGCTTCGAAGTTTCCACCCTGCGGACTGGGAAGTAGAAAGACTGTTCCGTGAAGAGTTAGCCCGAGAGCTGCTACAAGAGAAGAAGAATGGCCCCGCGCCGTGATCCGCGCGAAGGCTCTCTCCGCAAGGACGAAAATATATGTTGGGAATTGTTAATGATGAAAGGGTCGCATATTATTCGGCAGAATGTAGTCCGGTGTCGATAGTATTTTATTGTTTAACGCACTTTTGTCCTTTGAGAGTTTTCGGAGGTTTCTTCTTTCCAAGTAGAGAAAGTGGAAGGTAACTGTGCTTAGCGGGTTCGTCTACAAGGCGTAGCAAAGGATTAAGAAATTGGTAAATGCGATGTTAGATAGGACAGCATTGTAGGGGCGGTCCGATTATCGCTCGGAGTCATCAGTACTAGTAATGGGCTCTGTAGCACTGCGAGTCGTTTCGAATATACATACACTGGGCGTCAAAATTAAGAGACCAGTTGGAGACGTTGGCTTGTAACGTTAGTACTGCGCACCGTCTCCCTGGCAGAGGCCAGGGTACTCATCTCATTACACGGCGAGAAGATGCGATGGAAAGAAAGAAGTTCGGTAAAAAAAAAAGCAAATTAGATTCAGTAAAAAAAGAGTGCATCTATCACAATAACTAAGGAAGAGTAGGATGTACACAGCATCTGCACTCTCTCATTACTTCGCATTGTGCACTTTTTGTCATTGCGAAGAGATTGGCTAGAAATGTGTTTGCTAAATTTCTGAAATCTCTCTTTTCTTCTAAAATAAAGTGAAAACTAAAAAAAAACAGATCATAACAGTTCAAACGCTGCGAAATCGTTTTAAAGAGGAAACGTACCGCAAAAGAGTTATTCGCCAATTTTTCAGACCATATCGCAAGTTTCACTATCGAGGGCATAGGGTAAAAAAAATCAGATCAGTTCGGCCTTCGGCACAGGGGTTACGTGTACTTTTAACTTGACAAGAACGTGGACACATGGAAGATTCCACGATTTTTGTTGAAATGGCATCGTGTTTTGTGAAAAATGGTAATTATGCAATATTTTACGTTATTTTGAAATGGACTGTATACGACGAAGAAAAATTTTAACAAGTTGGCAACTGAAGGCCTTTAAAGAGAAATCTCTCAGCTTTCGAAAATTCTTTTGGAATTTTCTATACGATCATGCGTTTGCAAGTTACAGGCGCTCAAAGTGGAAAGTGCCTTTTCTGATATGATGACGAATAACTCAGCCAATAAAAATTGTACAACAAAATTAAAAAAACAAAATTAAAGAGAAAAGTTTGCTCTCTAAAAGTATTCCATTGGGATTACCAGAAAAAATTTTATTTGGCCCACGCATCCTCTCAAAGTTGACCAACATTTTTTAACATTCGCTTGCTACGCTTTATCTTTAAAAAAAAAGGAACAAACTATATGAAAATAATTTTTGAATTCCCGATTCAAAAACTAGAAACTTCAGACTACAAAATGGTCGTATACAATATTTTTTATAACTATTTTTCGCGGAGATATAGTCATTTGAAAATTACCCATATTTTCGGCAAATTTTAGTGTGGTCCCTTAATTTTAACGCCCAGTGTAGATATACATTGACGAACGTACTCGGCTTCCGCTAGAAGGAAAAGCTGCGTAGCGGAAGAGCCTCCTACCACTTGGTAAATGAATTTCGAGTACTGAAATAAATGTTAAACCGAATGTTAATTTGGCATAATTTTCAGTAACTCCCCAGACCAAGACATAGGAGGCCCTTCTCCACGCCACTTTTTTCCGCTAGCGGACGTCGAGTTTGCTCGTCAATGTGGCGAAAAAATCGATCCTTTGGTTTCCTGTGTTCTGTGCAAACTGTGACTCGTTTATAGTTTTTGGACAACAATCTCGTGATACAAAGTTTCTGTAATATTTCTGCCCATAACGCTGTGACTAAAACATAGTCTCTTTAATCTTACGTATTCTGAACAATATTTTTCAGTCTTCTGAAAAAGCCTGTTACCATTATTATTATCACTGTTGCCGTTGCTACTGTAACTACCGCGTTGCGATTATTTCATTTACTCTTAACATTAGCATTACCATTCGCCGTCATCGCCGCTAACAATAACTATTACCTTCATCGTTATTAGTTCAGCGGTGCCATAATAGTTACCATTATGATTGCCACTGCTGCAACTGATAATTACCATTAAGGTTATTCTTTGTATAGCTGTCCTAACACGTCGAAAAATTCTTGTTTCAGGACGAACCTCGTTGGGTCCGCTGCTCCGCGAGGAGAATACCAATGGTAACCTGACAGACGGTGACGATGAGCTGCTGGAATCGTTGGTGAAGACCGCGACGAAGACTCCAGCGACGAGAACGACGCCCAGGGAGCGCAAGAGGACCAGACACGCCGATCGTAAGTCTTGTAAGTGTGATCCCCGCACCCTGCACTTGGCCTCCCTTCTTCCACGTTGATCGATCCTGTCACGTTCTTGGAAGATCGATCACAGGATCTCTTCCGGTGGCTTCCAGTTCCTTCGAGCAATACATTTGTGGACCGATTTTAACGACAACTCATTAGTCTGTTATTGAGCTTACTCGCGAATTACTACTCGTGGACCATTATTCACTGTGAAACAGAATACACTTGATCGATAATGCGACTTTATTGGGAAATAGCAGAAGTTTCTTACGACCGGGTGCAAGGGTCCTCTTGAACCCTTACTTTATGCATAGAATCAAGACTTGGGTATGACTTATAGATATTTTTTTATATTAATGTTCTTCTTAAATAAAGATATGTGTTTCGTTTTATTTGGTTGTGGTTTCTTCTGTGTTATCGAACTGATAGTACAACTCGAAAGGATGCAATTATACGTGATTCTGAGTTGAAATTGTAGAATAAAGTTTGTTTTCTTAGTTTTTATTCTCGTGTACGTTGGCATGCACTGTTCACTAGCGTGTCTGACAACTGCTTGGTATTTCTACTTATTTTAATTTAAATGAACATTAGCAGTGTTACAATATTACTCGTTTCCTGTAATGATCTACCACAAACTTATGGAAAACGTTTACATCAAAGGAACACAAATAATACCATAATATGATCAGTAGACTGCAGATTTTTATTGTCTATTTTACAAAAACTGGCATCAAACAGAAATTCCTTTATTTTATTAAGGATACTATTAGGTTCCAAATAAAACAAATACATCATCAAGGTTCATTAAATATGTTTGTATCCTAAAATTTAGACAATCATATTCGCTATAAATGCATAAAATCTGCAGTCTAATAATCAATTTTTCTTTCAAGTAGAAGTGGCTTCTTCTTAATGAATAGTGAAGTTTGGTTTTTTGAAATACCAAGCCCCTTATTAATAAGTATTATTCTACATTTCTTACTTATTTTGTCATGGAGGATTACCCTATCTCGAGTCTGTATCGCCAGGTAATACCCTCCAGTTCGTGTATACGGGTAAATGATCGATTATTGTATAAATAGTTCTGAATTATTCATGTACATTGTCAATGGTAATTCTATTGGGGTCAATTGTTTAGATTGACGGCATGAATATGTAAATAATAGTGTCAATCAGAAATTAATTTAACAGTTTACACATAAAGAAACGATATTCCGTGGCCCACAAATTTGTTCACAAGAAGATTGTCAAATTTATTTAATGAAATTACGTATCAAGCTACGAATATTATATCAAAATTATGATAAATTTATCAAAATATGTGTATACATATATCATTATATGCATAAAAGATTTTAACGCTTGATTCTTGTACAGGGTGTCCCAAAATAGCTTCGATTCCCGGAAGTGAAGGGTTCCTGGGATGATTTGAAACAAGTTCTTCCTTAGCAAAAATATTATCCGAGGCTTTCAGAGCGCAAGTCTGCCGGTTGATTGGTCAGGGTGTTTTAGTTAATATCTCGTTAACAAAGCCTCGGATAACATTTTTGCTAAGGAAAACTTGGGTCATATCATCCCACGAACCCCTCATTTCCGGCAGTCGAAGCTATTTTGGGACACTCTGTATGTGGACAAATGTGCGAGTCAATGCATATTTTCTAGTACTCATCAATAAAAATCAAAAAAGTTTTTTTTCTCATTTGTGCAGGTAATTTATTTCTTAAGATTTTGTCAGTTGAGATTCAAGGGATGAGACGTTCTATTGATAGCAACAGGAAGCGCTGGCTTAAAAACGTATTAAAATTAATTTAAAAACATCCAGTCGGGTGGCGATTCCCCCTTGGGATGCAAATGCTTGCGCATTTTCATTTGTATCCTTGGGGGGAAATCTCCCCATTAAAGCTGCTTTACCCTCGGCTCTGTTTGGTGCGTTGAAACGATTTTCTAGCGTGTAATTATTAGCAATTTTCTTTGCTCGTTTTGCTGATTTATTTCCCGAAGCGTTCACCCTCGCAGACGTGTCGAGCCAGGGCTCCCAAGGAAGCCGCGGAATTTCAATTCGTGTTAAAATTAATTTAAAAATTAACGTTTCTGCCCCAGAGAGCTCGCGTCGCGTCGTTTAATTCTCACTGATTACTCGAAAAAATATTGTGGCTTCCAGTGAACTGGAAAGATTATCAGAAAAATCAACAAATTTATATCCATGAAGGTTAACATTGTCGTATTAGTGACATATTTCAAAATGTTAATACAGGATACTGATTCTCTAACTGCAATGAAATCAATTATTTTTTACAAAGTCTTTATTTTACCTTTACGATCATTAAACTCCGGATCTTAGTGACATATTACATTTATAGAAAGGAATTCGAAAAGACAGTAGTTGAGCAGAAATTAATAGTTTATTAATTGTTTACCTAAAGGAATTTATTGGATTAGCTAGAGTTTACTAAAATTTAGTTTTATATGTAAGCTCTAGGATCAAAAAAAGTAGATTCGATGAAAGAATTTCCATTCTACTTAATAGAACAAACATAATTTCCGTGTAACTTCTGTGAAATTGTCGCACAAAAAATACGGTTTTTCAATCCATTTTTAAAAGCTTTAATAATAGGATTAGGAAGCTCGTAATTGGTTGGCAAGAGTGTCAATTCAAATTGATCTCATTTCGATTAAATATCGTCGTGTCAAGATACGTTATAACCGATTAAACTTTGCATTTCAAAAACAACATGTATTATGTAATGATCGATTATTTTTCTAAAATGAGAGCACTTTTAGAGAAATTTAAATTGGGATGAACTGTGAGTAGTCTGTTTAGAACAGCAGCCAAGGCCGATCCCGCGGCATTCTAACGCGTCTGTTATATCCCGCTCAGACGCATTTTATCTGCGAAATATTTCATACGACTGCAAATGGGGTCCTCGAGTAAATTTGCGTTGTCGCTTGAAACATTCGGTCCATAAATAGAGGCTCGCGACGCGGCGATCGATAAGCGGAAGTTTGGAGCCAAAATTCTGAACGCCAGTGATCGAGGTCGACGCTTGTAGCGACGTTCCCCCCTCGATCTTCTTTGAACTCTTCTCATGCACCTTAATAGCACCATTCTTCCTTCCTCTATCCTCTCATACTCAAACGCATACGTATGTAATTCTGTTATCATAAAAACGATTAACTAGTACGATAAGAATTGGAAGCTTTAGATTCTTGCACATCAAATTCTCGTATGGACATTTCTGTTAATCAAGTTTTAGAGACGCGTAAGCTTGGTAAAATAGAATTTATAAATGAATACTCCATTTAATTTATAAATGATGCCTGTTCGTTATATTGTCATTTAAGTATTTATCGAATTGAACTTGTACATTACAAGCGAACAAAGAAGTAGTGGTGGTATCTATCTATTTATTGAATCGTCTTAATATTGGGTGATGTTAATGTTACGTTGTGAAATTATTCTGTTACTTTTTAATGTTGTATAAAAATATGAAAAGTGACTTTTTTTATCAAGTATATGATAGTTTTAGTTTCTATATTTAAAAAAAACATTTTTTATACTTTGGCTAGTACGGACGATCTTGTGTAAGAATAATACCAGTAGCTTATTTGTTGATTCTTTAAATTAATTCAATAGTGAATTATTTTGTTAACAGTTTAATAGATGTACAAAGATCTAGAAATTCAAGAAAATCCCTGATTACTATTTTTAAAGAAAATTATTTCTTTGCTGTGATATGACTTATTTTCAACGATACATCAAATGAAGCTACACTACAAGTGAAAGCATTGCACAAAAATTTATTTTTAGTTTTTAAAAGAATCTCTATACTCATGGTCCAAAATAGTAAGAACAGAATTGTATGGATTACAATATTTCATTCTTTTCAGACACACGCATAACAAACGACCGAATCCTTTTGAAGAACATAACATATTTTTAAAATATAAACGAAAACTTCTTTGCTAATCTTTACTCTTGAATTACGAGTTTATTTTCACGAAATTAAAATTCATTAATATAATCAGTCATTCATAAAATCCGAACAATTCCTTTTTACCAATATACAGCAAAATAATGAAAGGAAATAATTCTAGTTTAACTTTTTAGTGTAGTTTAGTTGTATTTAATTTTTCTTTTAACGTCGTGAAATTCAAGTAACGGCAAAAGGAGGAAATTTCATGTGTATGAACTTGAAGCCCCGAAAGTAACTATCCCTCAAGGATTGACGTGGAAATTTCACGTAACCTCCGGCGAGAATAAATAAATTGTCTGGAGAATATCAAAGTTCTGTGCTATGGGTCATGTAGGTCGTGGAGCTCTCAGAACTTTTTCAGGCAACATCTGCGGTGCCCGTTTTTGTTTAAACGGTCCCCTTTCACGGAAAGAAGCTCCCACGGTTTAGCGAAAGTGACATTTGCATTTTATATTGCGGCCATTCATTTTTCGAACGCGCTGTTTTTCGAGAGCTCGCGATTTTTGTGAGCTGGGGAAAGACTTATTTTTATTCGAAGGCTAAAAGCGTTTCGTTGCGATGTGTTGAAAAAATATATATCTGTACATATATATATATATTCTCAAAGCTAGCGCCTTTTCAATAGATATTTAGCGTGACGAACGCGCATAAAGCAGGCAGGGGATAACAATGCAGAACACAGAATGTCCATTTTCCTAGTCGCGTGGACTTTACCAGGTAGACGTTGGAATATAGTGACAATGTAAATTAAATTACGTGAAAGAGCGTAACGGAATGTGGAAGTTAATTAAATGGATAATCAGTTTTCAGTTCTACGATGATTTCTGTGGAACTTGTGCTTTCACAGATAAAACGAATAATTTTGCTAATAATAGAATGTATCGATACATTACCAACAATTCGTTACTAGATTATAAAATCCTAAATTGTTTCAAATGTACTAGTACACAGAGTGCAAAAGAATTTATAGTACAACAGAAATGCAAATGATTCTATGTGTAAAAATAAAGGAAAAATGATCCATATAACTTTGTCATAGATTTCAATTTTGAGATAATCAAGCTTTTAAGTTTTGTCAGCGTTTCTTCTTCTAAATACGACTAGTGAAACGTCTACCTACCTGTATTACTTACTGTTTTGTATAAAAGATTTGTAATTACATGACATTATCTATCTTCCATCGATCTTGGATAATAACTGTACCCCATTCTCTATGTGTAGAATCATTAGGATAAATGAAAGTAAAAAGTAAATGACTAAAGACGATCGATTTTTTTCTTTTACACGCTTTCGATTTATTCTTACACATACAATCTACTATCACTTGTAGAATTTTACAGTCAATTTTCAGTCATGTACTATTTTATAGTACTTCGATATAAAACAACAGTCTTTTCAGAAGTGTGCAGAACTTTAAGATGCAATTAAAATTTTTCAACTTCAATTTCTTTCGTGTAATTAAGTTTTCTATTTCTTTTACATTTAACAAGCCTAAAAGAAGATAGATAAATATTCTCGGATTTCCATCAAAATTGGCTTTGAGAGTGAATCGTACGCGTCCCCCGAGAGAGTTACATCGTTCTCGCGGCTCCCCGATCGCGATTCCCCGATGGTCGAATTTTTCGCATCGTCGCTCTCTCTGGCAGACGTAATCCTTGACGCAGCAGCCTGAATCTGTTCGTAATCCGCTGGTCGAGACCGATCGACCGTGTCTGCGCCGCGAGACACACATATGACAAGCCCGTTTGATGCCCAACAAGGGCCGATATTCTTTTAACTTTCTCCCAACCACCGTTACCATTCGATTTTCGCAAAACTATCACCTCTTTCTCCGTTAATTTTCTGTCGTATTTTATTTGAAATTACCCAGAGATTTTTACGACTTACACAAAAAGTTTAACTCGAATTTTTCAACGCATTTTGTCAGCTTTATTCTTTTGTGAAATGTGAATTATGCACGTACTTAGGAGATTGCTTTTTTTCGAAGTAAAGTGACTAAAAATCGTACGCTTTGTTTCAATGATTTTTGTCGATAGGAGTCTAAGACGCCACAGACTAGATATGAAGAAATCAGTGTATGTTAGAAAGAAACAAAAATTCAAATTGGTTGAGAAACAAAGCAAAGGATGGTAATAATGTGTAAATAGTCGTAGAAATGTATGATAGTATTAATTAATCGTACGGGTACTTTAGACTAGTCGAACTCGTCATACGTTTTTTGTATACCGAAGTGCAGAATGACGTAATTGGATCATATCGCGAAATACAGAAAAAAATGATATCCGGCCCATTCTGAAAGTTGCTTCAAATTAAATGGACACGTAATCGATTAAGATATTTCTTGAAACTGGTATCTCAAAAGAATATCAGTTAAGAGAATGGCACTTATGATTAGAACTTACATCTATGTTATTTTGATTGGCACAAAAAAATACCTGAGTAAAAAAGTATTTGCGTATTTTTGTCAGTGTAATATTATATCGAACAAGAGAAGCAATTTAACCATGAATATTAATGTGATTTTCAAAGAAGGTCCAACGTACACGTTTGTTTTTGTCTTTTCAAAAGTCGAAAGAATCTTTGTTTTAATACAACAAGAATTATACGCTTAATCTTCGCAAATTATGACTTTTGGAACTAAGATAGTCTTCGACACGGTACCTACAGGGTGTCTCGGCTAACTTGATCACCTCGAATAATGACTTAACAGTACACCCCATGAAAATTTTGAGGCGCCGAATTTAAATGATATCAAGGGGCACATCTTATAAGCTACGTGCTTTTTTGTGGGTGGAGACATTTTAGACATTTCAACGTCACCTTGATTTTTTTTAATGGAATTAGAGTAAAAATATGTTGACCTTCATACGTCCAAAATCTAATAGTTAACAACATATTTACCAAATAATCACTGTATTGAAATCGCTGTATGGAAGTTGATGGACATCAGTACCGAGCACCTATAGCTTCCAGATAGTAAGTACATAGTACGTATTAAATATTATTTTGTCAATATCTCGTTAATTATTAGGTTTAAGACGTATGAAGGCCAACACATGAAATGCCTCCACCCACAAAAAAGGCACGTGCCTTATAAGATGTGCCCCTTGATGCTATTTAAGTTCCATGCATCAAAGTTTGCATAAAGTATATATGTACATATTTATTTCTTAGAAAAAAGTAACCTGTGCCTTGTAAATTGTTTTCGTACCATTAGTATTAAAAAAGATTTTTTTTCCCTAAGGTTCTAACACTAAATGATTCGTTTATATTAAGAAAAAGTCACATGTATTCAACCTCGAAATATACAATTTATCGTAAAATGGTAGCTCCAAAGAAAATAAAATACAATGGGATGCGCTGAACATAAAACAGCCGAGGCGGCGATAAGTGCTTGAAAAGGGGTTATCGGCCGAAAGTCGAAGAATCGAATCGCGTTGAGGGAAATTTAACAATTGTCGTTCGGTTAACATGCGTACAAGTAATTTATAGGGCGTGCTTTACATCCGGGGAAAGCTGTACTCTCGTTTTCCCTTTCCCCCTCATTTTCTCCCCTTTGTCCCGAATTATCCAGTTTAAGGTGGCGTAGCAAGGGGTGTGGTGATGGCTTTACTATACACACACATACGCATATGTATATCGGTACATATAAGCGTGTATGCTCCACGAAAATGTTAAACCAGGCTTCACTGTTAATGAAAGAGTTAATAGAACGGAATTTTCCAAGAGATGTGAATTTAGTCTTTATTTGTATTTAACTTCGACATTCAGGGACTTTTCACTTTCTTATTAGTTTATGTGGGGATTAATGCATTTAACGTTGTTATTACAATTAAGAGCGACAGAGTTCTCTTTAGATTGATTTCTTTCTATTAAAGTGGTAATTCAAATTATTGCAATAAGCATTTTTTCGATTTGTTTTGTAGTTTACGAGTTACGAGCGAATAAGTAAAAGGGGCGCTTCGGATAAAAAGGGTGGTATCTCCCTTAACGTCTAAAAGTGGCACCAACAAAGTACGGAAAAATTCATGGGTTGGTCTTATAAACAATTGAGCAAAGTTACAAAAAAAGTCGGCTTGTGTAACTTTGCGAACGTCCCTTGTCAGTGACCTCTACGACATTCAGGGTACTAATTTTATTAAATCTTTGTCAGACACGTGGTGATGATTTCTAACTGGATTTAACACACATAAATGCTATTTGTTTTCTTTAAGTCGATGTAAAGTACCGATTCGCTGGTATTAATATTTAGTATTTACAGTAAATGTACACTTGCAATAAGAATGGAATTCCTTTTATGTCTGAGAAATTATTAACGGGCCGTCTAGAGACTGCGGTGGTCCAAAAATCGTAAGGTTAATCGTGAAACCTGGTTTCATATTTCAGTCGATGGTGTATGTACAGGGTGTTAAAAAAACGGTCTAAAACATTACGGGCTTATAGTAGTCCCTGACAGGAGTACAAAATTATCTAATCAACATGGGTCCTAAAATCAATCCTTTTGGTGTAAAATTAACTTTTATATTTACCAACCTTCAATATCGTCTCTTCGTAACATATTAAATGTAAATAGAAAAATTGGTTTAATAGTCGATTAATTCAAGGTTCGTATAACCACATGCAATATGAGATAAGGGAGAAATATCTGAAAATGTACGGCGATCTATGATCCGTAGGTATGAATTTCGTATTGCACTAGAAGGAAGACGTATCGAACATCTGTAACAAATGTTAAAATAGACTTCTGTATTTCTCATCGAAAGGATTGATTTTAGGACCTATGTTGATTAGAGATTTTTTACTTCACTGGGTGAGTATTATGAGCACCTACAGTCTGCTTTTGTCCAACACCCTGCATATGCTCGTGTGTATGTATGTATATACACGTATAAACCGGTGGCGGTTGCTAACGGGCTTGCCTAGCGTTCTTCCCTTCCTCTTTTTTTCTGTCTGACAGTGAAGCGATCGCGCACCCGAGAGAACAACACCACGCCGGAAGGGTACCAACCCTGAAGGGCTACTGATCGTGACCGACGCGATGAAGGTTCGCTGGTTTTTCGATTAAACAGAAGTTCTTTTTTTTCTTCTCTTCTTTTCTCTATTTCTTTATGTATTTCTTGCCTCCCCCTGCTCTATTCTGGCCTTGTCTTGCGTAATACCCGTGGTTGTTGCTTGTTTCTTCCCGCCTCGACATGCTTGTCGGCCTTTCTTTGTCCCTTCTCGCATGAAACTGTTTTTAATGCACGTTTGTGATTGGACTGAAATATTTTCACCATTTATTTCTTTATCGAACTGCTTTGTTTTGAGATGTTTTATGCATACAGGTGTCTCATTTTATAGATTTGTTGTGCAGGTTCAGTTTTGCTGAGCTTTGATATTGACGAGTGTTTGTTAGCATTTGAATGTTTTATTCTATTCATTTTTGTAGTGTTTTAAGAGAATTTAGTCCGTCACTTGACAACCGAGGTGAGCCTTTTTAAATTTTCTTGAGAAATGAATTATTCAAAGAGATTACTTTGAAGGTGTGAAATTCATATTTTAATGTTTATTAATAGAAAAAACGTCTTACAATTAGATCTAATTGGTGAAGGAATATTATATTATTTCTCGTACATTCGTAATAAACTCATTATACAAGATATTTGTTTTACATCGGTTTACCTTAATAAAATTTATGTCTTCAACTGGACACATCAGAATAATTAAAATTACATAATATCTTTATGCTAGTATCATACTTGTATTTTCTTTAATTCCAGTACCAGCCTAACCTTTTCTAATAAAATGTATCGGAAAGTATTTTTGACACACCTTACAGTCAACTCAGTGCAGAAATTAACAATCAATGTTATAAAATTAAATATGTATGCTTGTGTTACTCCAAAATAGTTATAGGAATCTTCGATTCCATGTGACCAATCTCAAAATACTGAACACTGGCCGATACTATCTCCATTTGGAAAATCTTAAAGATGTATGAAATACAATGACTTAACTCGAACTGAAAGATTAAAAATTCCTCTGCTTTTTAAGTCGAGTCCATGCATGAGTAATCAGAAGACGAATTAGATAAAGGAAATACTTTTCAGAGTCAGTGAATTTCGGATTTTCATTACAAGTTCAGGTCTTGATACGCTTTCAAAGCTATCGTTTCGCGATTTAGGCAGTGTGGTTGAATCAGCTGTGTCTTACGCGGGGGTTAAGTGAAAAGTTTGCGTCTTGTGTGTAACCTACGACTCCATTACGTAAGTTTCGCCGTCTTGGCGGGGAATCACAGAAGCTGAATAGATTTACCTTATGCGAACTTCTGTTAGTGTAACGACGGTCTGTCATGTAATAGAGCCAGTTCGAGCTACAATTTCCTCTGAGATCGTTATATATGGTAATTTGTACTCGTCGGTGTTAAATCGTTTAATATATAATAGTGTACCTAGGTACGTATAATTAATAAATGAATTTCAACAGAATGTAATATAATAACACTAAAACTACCAGCTTTGAATGTATAACGAATGAAATTTGTATAATGTATTGATATGTATAATATATACTACAACTTAGTATAGTGCATTGTAAAATGTATAATGAATTAAAAGTGAATATAAATTTTGATAATATTGTCTTTGTGATTTTAGTACTAGTAAAACATGAAATCTGAAATTTAACGTGTTTGGTAGATTTAGTGTCCATGATTAACGACGATTATGATTTCAGAGCAGCCAATAATTATTATTAATGATAGTTATAATTTACTTTGAGAATTATTTATTAACGTGACGTTGTTTTCATGAACATTTGAAACAGCAAATTTACAATGAGTTACTTAGGTGAATAATTATTCACTACAGAGTCCTCTCGATTATTGTCCTGAACTTGGGTCCGCGCAGGGACTATAATCGTGGACCAGGCGAAACGCTTCTGACCCTTATGAATACGTTTTTTGCCCGAAGCTCGAGCCTCGGCACTCGCCTTTGTAGTATTCCGAACGTCCCCCCCCCCCCCCCAGTGGTAGGAATGACGCCTGGACAATAATCGCATATCAACAAAGAGTAAAAAATCGCGAGGACTCTGTATTACGTAAATAACGTTGGTAGTTCATACGATTATTATTATTTCATGATAGCTGAAATTTAATGACCCAATAATAGGAAATCAGAATGCAATGGCAGATTAACAAAGCTAGAAATTAATAATTAAAATTATTTTATTCCATATCAACAACTTACTAATTAATAATAAACAATGTGATTACAAACGTCACTAATGTTATTATTACGATTATTTCTTGAACCAGTCACAAAAATGATACATATCAATTCTGTGATGTTTTACTTAAATTGTTATTTCTGGTACAATGAATTTCTCTTTCACTGACGTTCATGTCAGTCCAAAGTTATGTAACACAAAATACACGTCCATCGATAAGAATTTTAAAATGTATAAAATACATAACAGATTAAGGTGTTGTAAGGTTACGAATTATAATTATAGAATTACATACTAATAGGTTATTCACCATACTTCCAATATGACAGAAATGCATTGGACATTTAGTATATCTTTCAAATATGCAAATAACGAAGAATTGTTCAAATAGGATAGATATATGAATTATTTCAAAACAAATACACAGTTTCATAAAAAATAGTGGGCTACTTTTCGGTACACCTAATAATTCCGTGATATGCAGAAAGTTCTCCAAATTGTTTATTCCTAAATTTTTATTTAGGATATATAATAAAAGCTATAGTTTATAAAGACCTCTAGAAAGCCTACGGCCGAAATTTTCAATGAATTTACGGGAGACAGCCGAGCGAAGAATTGATACGAGCATCCCTGAACTTAGAAAATATCCCTGGATCTACTTACCAGAGTTACGTAACGTCTGTCGGTGACTCACTTAGGCGCTTCCATTTCGTCGACGTATTTCACATCGATCCGACGAGCACGCTGTATCGTCGTCGAAATAATTGATGGGCCACGCCTTGCTCCTCACGGAATGATTTACCGAATAAACGATCAATAATCGTCTCAACTCCCATCGGCTTCATGGTTTCCACTTGTCTCTGTTTTGAGTGTCATCCACGCCAAAACGAGTCCTTCAAATCATCAGCTTTGTCATTTTGCATTTATCTTTTTACCTTTTAACAATATAATTTCGTGATATCTACTGGGAAGCAAAATATTTAACTTGTAGGAAGATAGCTTATGTTTATGCATTTATGGTACAAAGAGGCGTGTGAAGTGCTGTGAAATCGACTTTTTAACAAAAGTAACCGAACTTTTGTACATATTTTTAACCGAATGAACCCTTCTATTGTGGGAAATAATTTTTTCAAGATTATAATTTTATTTCTCCAATATATGTTTTGAATGCTGTACATATTTACTTTACTAACCACAATCGTTTAAATAATTAAACAATCAAAGAAGAATTCAAATAACAAAACGGCCAATGTTTAATTTATTAATTACGATTATCGACAATTTCACGTGGTAACCTTTAATAAATGATATTGTAGCAATGGGAATCTCTGTTGCAGCTTACAAAAATAATAAATAGGAATTGAAATTCTGGTTATCTTAACCTGTTAGAAGAAAAGTGGTGAAATAAGTGGTTGTTTAAGAAGATACTCGTTGTTTTAATTAAATGTTATAGGGAAAATTTTGAATCACAAAACACCACGGTGATTCGTTTTTGCATTTGGTCTCGGTTTACGGAAATGATCTGTATTTGAATTTATCCAATATTCCATTTCATAATGTACCGTGAGGATCAGTAGACTTCTTAGCTTTGGCTGAATTTACCGTAGAGTCCTGTCGGTTCGTGCTTACGGAGTGTTACGTAATGCACAAGTAGAATTATTTCGTGAAATGATTAGGTACGCGGAAGCGATAGCTATATCGACGTTGTAGGTTAAGCTGTATTACGGCGATGTCGTGGATATATTCACGCGAGCCTGGATCGTGTTATGCAACATAACTTCATTATTCCAGTATTGATATTATTAAACCTTGTTCACCCTTAATCACTTCATTCATCGAGAATTTCAGTGGAGAATAGAGTCGAGCTGTTATAAGCGATCATTTTCTTTTCTACGTGCAAGTCATTTCTTGCCTCGTCAATGAAGTATTCAAACGTCACTTATTTTAATAATTCTTTCAACTGCAACGTACATAAATGTTTTCAAGTTTGAATGTAAATGTCGCGAACCTCCTTTTCGTTGTAACACTTAGACTGCGGATTTTCTGCATTTGTAGAATATAGGGCCCTGTGAAACACATTAAAAAACTCATTTTTCGTTAGATACAACGAGCTTTCTAGTTTATTTTGAACCCAATAAAATATTTAAGAGAAGGAAGCAATTTCTGCATCTGTTCTCACCTGTATGAATTACTTTAAGGGGGTCGTCGAGTGTAAACGAAAAAAAAATCGATTTTTTTTTGCTTAAATCAACTCTAATACATGTAGAGAATATGTCCCTAAATTTACAGATCGATATTTGGCCTCTAACTGTAGTTATAGTCGAGTTTCTGACTGTGCGTCGAGCAGTTAGCTGGGAGCGCTCGAGAGGTAACAGACCGGTTCCTCTCACCCGTTCATTCGTAACATAATGGGCAATAGGAATACCTACGTATGTAGTGGAATCTTCCAGACCTTTTCGGCGGTAGTAAACGCTTGTTTATTATTTCCAAACGTTTTCGGTTATTAAGGAATCATAAGCTCAACTCAAGTTTATGATACAGACGTGATTTCGTCGACATTTCAAAATCGGAGAATTGTTGATTCAGTGGATAATATGAAGAGAGAAATAATGGCAACATGTAAACATTGAAGCTCAACAAATAAAAAGCTGATGCACGAAAATTGCCCGCCGGGTGCAGAAAGCTGGTATAAGTGGCGCGTAGCTGAAACTACCGGAGCTGCTTTTGACCACCCTGCCCCACTCCATCCAGATGTTCGAAAACATGTACTACCTATATACAAAGATTTATCTAAAGATGAACTTCTGCAACGATGTTTGGACGGGCACTCGCAAAATGTCAATGAAAGTTTCAACTCGACTGTTTGGCGTTTGGCTCCAAAGCATTTACATTGCGGAATTCAAACTGTGGAAATAGCAGCATATATTGCTACTGGAATTTTCAATGAACGGTATGTTGCCATTTTGGAAATTATGGATGTGTTAGAAATAAGGATAGGCTTACACTGTAAGCAATACGCGGATACGTACGACGCCGCGCGGGTAAAGCGCCAGGATCGAAGAAGCTTCAGCAGCTCGAAAGAAGCTCGAACTGCTCGAAGAGAAGCCAGGGCAAGCCAGCAGCAGTTTTATGAGGAACCAGAAGGGCTCCTGTATGGTCCTGGTATTCCCGATTAGAACAAAACAGCTGTAAGTATCGAAAAAGTATTACTGTTCATAACAGAAAGCTTTAAACGCGTTTTTCTCGAAACCACTTTTTTCAAAACGGCGTACAATATAACTAAAAAACTATTTGTCCGATCGGGTTCTCCTGGTGCAAGCATATAAAAAATTACATTCGTCACCGAATGAACCTCGGAAATCAATACAATTTTCAAATTAAATGATTTTTATTGCACAATGAAATTAACATTTTTTGTGGTAAAATGTCAACTTTTGTTCTGAGTGCCGCCATTTCTTTAATTTACACGTTTTTCTTTCTCAGTGAGGTTCATTCGATGCGTATTTGCATAAAATTATTAAATATTATTGGTTTTTCTATTGCAGACAATTACAAAGGATGCGAGAATGTACGCCATTTGAGGTCTGCGTCACCGAAGTCGCTTGAGATGACGCCCATATCTCCTTATACATATATACATTTTTTTAACAACAAATTTTTGTTTGTATTGTAGAAGTGTGTGTTAATATACTGGTAAATACTTAGATAGTTTGATTAAATCGTTCTTGTTTAAACAAAATTCTTAAGAATCTGGTTTTCTTTCCGTTTACACGAGACGACCCCCTTAAAACATGTCATTTTGCATAAAAATCCGGAGTCTAGTAACAATATTCCTTGTTAATTTTATTCTTGAATCATATTTGAACATTATTGTCATGTTGACTGACATTGGTGTCACCTGTGATCGACTGACATTAAATTAAAAAAAATTGAACTTCTAATCAGTAATATTTACGGTCATCGAAATATAATGACACAGTAATGGAATATTAATCCAAGCAATAAATACGGGTCATTCTAAAAATTTGAAAGAAATATGTCCATATTTCTTGAAATCTTACCTACAAGATAACATATTACAATAATTATCTAACAGCTCCTCACCAAAGTATTCAGTACGAAAGAAAAAACCTCGAACCCATACCGGAAACACTCAAAGTCTTCCAATTACATCGATCTTTCCCCCGCACAATTCAAAGATACAATCCCCCCCCCCGCCCAGCCACCGCGCAAAAAAATCTAAATAACTATTCGCGCGAACCAGACAGACTGCAGGCTGTTTGTTGTATCAGACCTGAGCCCCCCGTACAATTACGAAAGTACGAAGAAGCAGGAAGCAATCAGTATTAATCAGCCATTCGAATAATTTCACCGGGCGCCCATTAAGCGTCTTCGAGCATCGTATTCCGGAAGCGCGCCGCGAAAGATCGCAACGCTCGAGCGTCACTTTCACCGTCGGGCATCGCTTCACGTCGAGCGTCGAATCGAATTACCATCGATCCTGGTCCGTTCAACGGAATCGGTAGCTACCCCTTGAACCGAAAGAAGCATCGAGCCTGGTAATTCCGTGGGCATCGATCTCCTTTCTTGTCGCGGTAAATATTTGCTAAGCAGGTTCGAGATCGAGCACCGTCCGCCCGGCTATACCACGATAAACACGGGAACGACGCGGGCGTCTCGTTAATAACGTGATCACGTGGATCGACGGCGTCGTGCACGATCAGCCGCGTCGCGACGCGCGTGCCGGCACACGCGTCACGGGAAATAAATCGGGTCTGTTTACCAGGGACAGCCGAAACGCGAGCGATTCGACGGTGTAACATTAAATTGGAAGTCAACGGCCCGGGAAAATCGGGGAACTCGATCAATAGGGGAATTCGCGTTACGAACGAGACGGATGAGACGTGTACGCGTTGATGCCGACGTGTATCACCTTCGAGCGTTACGGGGGAATGTTCGTGGTGTCTGTTGTGCAGTTTTTGCACTGAACTTCTTGCAAATCAAATTCACCCTTTTGCAAATTAAATTCGACCTTTTGCAATTTCCGAAATAAAAAGTAATGTGTCATTTTAAAAAATGCACTTAGAACTAAAATTTCAAATCACAGCTTATGAAAACTATCCGTACAATCAATGATCTACATAGTTACCTTTGTGATAATTGAAATGGGTGACTTATTTTTATTCTTATAAGAAACGCTTATGACTAACAACTAATCATGAGTGTCTCTTTACTTATTTCAGAAATAAAACCAATAAAACATGTATAATATTCAATTAAAAATTAAAAGAAAATCCCGATATGATGGAATCTGAAATCTTCATTTTCAGATACGTCATAATCATTGAAACGTTGCAGACCAAAAATTATAGAATAGATTCTGACTAAACATGGCTATTAATCTTCCCGGAAATATACATTTTGAAACAAAAAAAATCGCATTCAAACCGAATCACTCGATGATGAGGTACGCAGCCATAGACAGACATACACATGCAAACAGAAGAGTCAAATTTATGGCACTCCTCCTGTTTGCGTCGGAGGTTAAAAGTATAAGTATTTTGATAAAGAATGGCTATCATTGTTCAAAACATAAAGAATTTAATTCCGTAGAATAGACAGTTTACGCTATAGGGTCTTATAGTACTCGTTGAGGGGAGCAAATAATATTTGGTCAACATAAACCAAATTTAAACTTATATGAAATTGATGAATTATGTATACTGTTCAACAAATTTGAGCTTTTTTTCCATTTTGTAACCTTCAATAGGTGTTTCTGATAGATTTTTATGAACTGAATACAAATCTGCAAATTGTTTTCTCCCAGCACGTACACATTTTTGAAAAAATAAATGTTTTTAAAACATGCAAATTGTAACTTTACAATTTTTCTCTTCGCTTATTGAAGGTTGCAAAATTTGTTTATTGTGTTTAACAGTGTTATCTTTAATAACGTTTCAATAAGAAAACAAAGAAATTTAATTGAAATGTCGAGGTGAGTCATCGTGCTGAGGCTTTTGCCATGTTTAGACATATTTCAAGTAGGATGAGTCAATAAGAACTCGGTCAGATGACGACCTAAGCCTCCATGGTTGGTTTGACGACGTTCATCTTTAACTTATACTTACTTATACTAACTTTATACTTCCATCTAAAACAAAGGCAAATTGCAGATAATTAAATGGCAACTACTTGGATAGTTGAAATATGTTTGTTTATCGGTTGTCAGCAAAACGACTGACCGATCTACAATCGATTCTCGAAGTCGGAGGCATCTTTAATTATAACGCGAAGCCAGTTTCGTGGCTTCAAACGTCACAACAATATTTTATGAAATATCGCATGTTTGAACGTAGAATTACTAACAATCATTAAAACGTGTTACTTTAACTATCGACTATATTTCAAATATCTGTAATTTTTTATGCTTGACCTGTTTACAGTAATAGGAGTACTGACACCGTCATTTTTCACCTCCCTAAAATTTATTAAACCGGAATCTTTGAATTTTATCTTTAGCATAGAAACAATTCTACATATTTTGTATTTAGCATGATATCTTCGTAAAAAAGAATGCTGTATATTGGTATCGTAAAATGTAATGGGGAAATATTGCTATCTGCAAGCAACCTGTTTCGAGACACGTTCTCTTGGTGGTGAGCCGTGTTATCTAATCCGTGTTCACGACAGATAATGAAACTCTAATTGTCGGGAGACGCGTATGCCACTTTCTATTCGATAATAGTCTTGGATAAATTCGATTTCAATAATTCGATTGCGGTCAATACGATGGCTTATCGGGATCCTACGACGACGCGTTCACGATCTTTTTTTTTGCCTTTTCTCATTGGTTTCTCTGTTATTTCGAACGGCGGTGCTATTGTTCAAATCCTGCGAACGAATTGGTGATTCTCTGTTTGGCTTTAGAAAAAGCTGCAAGACTAAAAACAACTTGTGTTGACAAACGAAATTGATAAGAAACAAAGATCGTCAATTTTATATATAAATTTTTATTTTCACCGAATTTTCGAAGGAATTCTTCCTCGAGGTTCTCCTATTCTCTTATATTCTGTTGTAGACGAAGAAAAAAAATCCTTTTGCATTACTAAATTCAAATAGTCATAATTCATTTGTTTCTAGATACATGTATAAGATTTTTTAGAAGAATATTTCAACAAGTTTCAGAAAATAAATTAAATGTTCGAATTTTTAAAAGTTCAACTACACAATGATACATCCACCATAAATCATTGCTATTTATTTATAGTAAAACCCAAGATTCTATAAGATCAGGTTACTTAATTTAAAGTTTAAATAACTTTAATGACTCTAACTAGTTTTCGAAAGAAACTTTTCCCAATTTATACATTCCACTCCTTTATAACTAATAAACCAGAAAATAGACTGACAATTTTATAACGTTATGTGATACGTGTTACGTTAAACTTAATAAACTTTAATGACGTTCAGATAAACGCAGGGGACAAAGACAGTAAAATAATTGTATGCAATTGAATACTGTCCGTTCAATGTCATATTTATTGTCTGCAAAAATAGATGCCGACGACCAAAAGGAAATCCTGTAGGATTTTGTATTAAATTAAGCTGATTCTGATTGTTGTGAAACGAGATTCGACTAATGAAAGAAATTGAGACCAAAATTGCAATCGGATGAACACGAATTCTCTGAAATAGAAAGAACGAATGTTAAACTATCGGCTTTAATTCGACTCAGTTTTCAATTATGCTCCATCTATGTTTCAGAAAATTACATTCAGTTTACTGCAATAGCCGAATGCAGTAGGCATTGAAATTCTATTTCTAGTGACGTTATATTCGCCTTTGGTATTTTGCCCCAGCTAATGAAAGTTAATGCTCATAATTTACATTTACGTTCAAAAATGCCTATTATATCTGACAAATTACAGGGTATTATTAATCAAACGTCATAATTAAACGCAATCTAATAGTAATGATTTCAATTACCCTTCACATCTAGCCCAATAATAGCAATGATTTCAATTACCCTTTAAATCTAGCCAAGAAACCCCAGTAGCGATCGATAAATTATGAAATATCCTTCGCCCGTAACAAAAGGCTCGCTGAAACAATATTTCGGTAATAATCATCGACAGCTCTGTGTCGCGAAATTATTCGATTCCAGCGTTTGCGGTTGTACACGATAATTTTCCAAATCCATTAACCACTATTCATAATTATAGCCGAGGGGACCTGCTCATTTCTTGTGTTGTACACAGTGTTTATAATAGATCCCGTTTAGACTGGCACGGTGAATCAATTTGCAGTCGGTCGACTAAATCCCTCACGGATAATTCTTTTATATTCAGAATTCCGTGTGTTATGTCACACCGCCTCTCCTCTTTATTGTTTAAAAAGAAATATGGACATAGAAACATCATGCTACCAAACATTTTCTTCTTTAACTATTTAGCCACTAAAATATTCAGCCTAAAATATTTAACTTTTTAGCCTCTTTCTTCCATTTCTAGCCATTTTTTTCAGTCTACTTTATTCTTCAGCCTCATACTAATGACGACTCAAGCAACTGTTCTCACTTAAATCCCTAGCATTTCCAATTGTGTACACGTTTCAAATTTACTTTTCACTTTTTGCAACTGATTTCTACTAATTTTTCTTATGTCTCTGATACAGGCAACCCCTGTATAGCGTAATAAGATAGACGGAAGCTAATTGGATCAAAATAAGAGTTCAGACCATATTGTTTATATTCTTATGGAAACGAACATTTCGATTGTTCATATTGCGTCATCCTTATCACCCACACCCAATCCAATAACCCATCAATTGTTGATGCGAATGCGAACGTTATAAATTTGGTGTGAATCTAAATTACGTAATCTGCAATTTAGTATTTAAAATAGAAAAGTAAGTTTGAAATTTCAAATGTGTTTATTATTATTAGTTTATATGGTGTCCAAATTTGGTATTTCATATACTTTAGATTATTATATCATAATTCGTCTATGTATCCTATTCAATTTAAAGTCCTTACGTATAGGACTAATCGGATCACGTCATTTGGTGTGAATCGGATCACTCCTTTTCTTCGTTTGAATATTTTTATGATTATAAATGTGATAATTATTTATATACAGATAGTTCGTAAGTACATTAAAAAGACCAATCAAGGTTCATGCTGTCCAGAAAAAATGAAAGAAGATTACATACAGTGCAATGTCTGCGAACAGTGATATCACGAGAATTGTGCTGATAGAGGTGGTGTTAAAGGACACTATACTTGAGTCCTATGTACCAAGTAGGGCCAATTGACCCCATTATTATTAAATTATATTTTTTTAAATTAATTTAAAGACATTTTTTATGAAATTTGAGTCTTTTCGTAGATTTCTGGATTATCGAATATTTCTCACTCTTTCGTTTTTCAGTTTTCAAGTTTTTTTTATTTTTTTATTATTACTGTTCAAGTTAAATGTGTACTAGCTACGAATTTATAATACACAATTAGCTTTCTAAACTTTCACTATTATTTATTTACTATCAAACAGAAAATGATCCAATTCTCTCGCGGTTTCGCTTAACATAGGAAATTGGGAAAACCTCCAAAAACACGATATGTCTACAACACAATTTCGCATCTAACACAGTTAAAGTATAGCGTAGTTTTGTTAGTTTTTGGAACCTAACCATGTTTTTTGTATGGGAAAGGGTCTCCTACCACTTGGTAAACTTATTCCAGGTAGTGAAATAAATGTTAAATCGAATGTTAATTTGGCATACATTTCAGTAATTCCAAATATCAAGTGGTAGGAGGCCTTTCTCTTGCGCCACTTTTTCCCCTAGTAGAAGCCGAGTTTGCTCGCGGGTGTACATACCTACTAGTTCTTAGTTTCATGTAACAGGAATTCGCACAACACATCAATGTTTACGAATTTAACCACCGTGTAATATGAGGGTTATTCGCTGATCTTTTAAAAGGATAATGTCTGATGTCGTCAAATGAAACTCTTTCACGGTATACATATATTGGTAGCTGGGTCCGAGCAGACCCGTTTGTCATCCAACTATAATTTTAATTATATTCAATGTTTAACTTTGATGTCGTCCGTCCCTTAATCTGGTGACTGATTGAACGGTAAAATCACCCGTCGACACACTGTCGATGCCTGGTAGCTAACGTGTTGAGCACATAGGAAGCGAACTATTTTGCGGTCTAGTTTAGTTTTAATAGATCATTCCGGTAGGTCCACGTGCAATTCAACTATTAAGTCATCCCATAAGTTATGCGGCCGTTCTGTGACGCGAATTTAAAGCAGTGCATATAATACAATGCAACCCTGTCTTATCTGTTCGCTATATACGGGGTGTTCCGTTCCGTTTCATCATTTCGAACGCCCTCTATATCATCATAAAAAAGGACACTTTTATTTGAAAACCGCTAAAAAGTTTTATTCAGAAATGTATTTTACATCATTAAATTCAACACAAGAAATCATGCATGTAGGATAAACGCATCACCGAATAAACACTCAAGAAATTTTGTAACTATTCAAGTCGAATTTTAAATAATAATAATATTGATAAATATTCGACACGTTAAAATTAAATTCGTTAATATCTATATCTTTTTATAACGTACCGTTGAAGTATCGGACAGTTTGAAAAATTGGAAAAATGTAATTAATTAAACTAAAAAGGAAAAATATAGATTTCATCAGTGAATGAACAGTATTAAGTAAATGAATATTTCTAACCAATCAATGGCGCGAAAATTGTGTGAATATGACACAAGGAATTGACAAAAAAAGATCAGTATGTGATCATTCGCCTGTTTTAATAACTTAATTGACTGGTTTTTGTATGTAACGTTCATTCAGTGCTACATCCACCCTATACAAATTTTCGAAATTTAATCTGAAAAATTCCTGATTGATGGTTCTCGTCTGAATAAGTACCCTTTCTTAAATAGAAACCATAAGACAATGATAATGACGTTGCAACTACATACTCGGCCATTGTTCACTATGAATCGATCTCTACGGAACTCATTTTAAACTTTGGAATGCATCCACTATCGTTCGCCTCTGATGCAACCACTGTAAAGGACAGTCGCGTGACGAAGTGAAATCTACAAAAGAAGTTTGTCTTGGCTCTCGCGAAGCTAGTTCAAATGAGACGTGTACATTTTCCGTAAATAATCGAGGGAGTATTACGTTACAGGTGTGACTGTTGCTGTGCACTGCTACCGATCTTGACTGTGCAGCGCATTGTAACCAGATGCAAATATATCCTGTTAATTACCAACTGTTCCCTCTGCTTTGAACCTGTATCTGATAGACAATGTATCTTGGACTGAACGTAGGAAAATAGGATCTCAAACGTCCTAGCATGTTTTAAAACATATCGTGCAGAGAACTGCGGCAATAATTATCTCATTATTTGACCTATTTTTTTCATTGTTATCGCATGCCAACCTGTTTTGGAATGTCTACCTTTGAGTGACGTGTTCGTTGCTTTATTTCTTTCGAGAGGATCGATGAACACTTCGTGTGGAGAGAATTTTTAATGCTTGAGTTATTTAGATTTTTAATGTAAGATTATCTATATTTGCTTTTCTTTTGTAATCTAGAAAGGTTTTAATACGATTTATCTAATACAATGTTATTCAGGTCATTGAAATGATATTTTGCTTCAAGTATATTGAGATATTAGAATTTTGAGATACTAAGATACGATATTATTGAGTTTCTAATTCTGATATTGAGAAGAAAGCATGATTAATGTAGGTGAATAATTGGGTAAGTACTTGGATTCTCGATCACATAACTCTTAATCGTTGCTCACATAACAAGAAAGTCGAGTAATTAATTATTTCTGTACTGAAGTAATTAAGTATTTGAAATTTCAGCATATTCGGTTCAGCTTTAAAGTTTGTCTTTAGCTTTTCGAGTTCAGTACCTAGCACAATATTCCATACTCCATTTACGAACTGTTCAATGATTCCTCTCTCTATTGTCAGCAATTTATATTTAATTAATCGATCACCTGGCTACTCCTTGAATATCAATTATGCATGATCTGCAGTGCGTAGAACGCTGAAGAACGGCCTCTCGGAAGAGGAGAAGAAGCACATCGCCGCCTACATCAAGGGCTACTGACTGTGATAAAACTTGAAACCTGTAAACTCGTCCGTAAGAAGAGAGGAACAAGCAGCACGATCATCGAACCTTTTGATCGGACGTTGACGACACGGCCAGAGATATCGCGATTCCAACGGAGGCGCGACCCAACGAACGTTGCGAGAAATGGCGAGCGTCCCGATGAATCGCAGAGATTACACCAAGGTTACACCCTAAAAGAATTACACACATATATATATAGATACATATACATATATTTCAATCGATATTTCTGTATGCTGACAGAAAGCTAACGTTTTTATGAAAATAAACACCCCGGGGCCTTGGATTCTAGTTTACAATCTTGTCACGCTCTGTCGTTCGTTCTTCATGAGAAATGAGTACTAATTGTAAGATAATGGATTGCCTGAATTAAACGTTTTTAAATTACTAAAAACTGCGAACTCTCGGAGGCATAAATAAAAACTATTTTCGAGTATGTATATGTATACTATTTTGGAGTATTTCGTTCAATTCAGGCAGACGTTCGATTAGTTGAGCGGGTGAAAGTTGGAAGTTGAATTTACCAATGATGTAGAATACGAGCAAATAATAGTAACTGAAATTGGTAATTAGCCAGAATGTTCTTTTAGTAATAGTTTGTATATACAGACACTTTCAGCGGTAACATCCATACGAATTTCTACATACTAAAGCAGGGGTTGGCAAACTTTTGAGACGGAAAAGCCAAACCTGTCCCTTACAGCAATATAAAAATTATTTCAGAGCCATAAATATATTTTTATAAATAACGAAAATTTAAAGTAACATTATAACAAGTTTTAATATTAATTATATCTTTATTAAATGAAGAAAAAATCTTAGAAAAATTGCTCTCATTGATTGTATTTTCATTTTTAATTCTACTTCAGAGTCACATGTAAGTAGGTACCCAAAGAGCCCAGCATTTGGCTCGCGAGCCGCAGTTTCCGACCCCTGTACTACAGGAGAGATAATGTTGGAAATCTCTTATTTTATGTGATAAAAGTGCAACCGAACATTAGACAAACATGTTCAACGTGACGAAAAATGAATACATTACAAAATTGATAATTTAAGAATTATTCAAAAAAAAAGAAAAAATAGAAATTTTAAATACAAATATACATTTTGTGCACATATCTTTAACGTTCAAATAGGTATAGTCTGCGACTATTTGAAACGAATCGAAAACGAAGCATGGTTTACAGTGAGGCGATTTACTTCCAAAATCTCGTTCCACGCGACTTCCGGTGGTCCGCGAGCGTCACAGACAAGCTTACTGAGGGCAGAAAAGGTTCCGCATCGCGGGCCGAATGCGACAACTTTGAAACTTATATCCTATTCATTTTTCCCAAGCGGAAGAAAGGAAAACAACGGTTGAAAAACTTTACGGATGCATCTTCCGCGGTGACAGTCTTGCAGGAATGAACGCTTGCACGCCAGAGTCGGATGATGTTTCCCGGGGACGACCCCTTGGATCAATTCCCCTTTGCATGTTGCATGAAATGAAAATGTTATTAAAGTTCGCAACGGCGAAGCTACTTTATTCGACGCTGGTCTCTGACGCTGATCACGGACACACGGATGTTGAACCCTTAGATGCATGAGTCGTCCAAATATAATGAAACATTTTGAAACTACCAATTCATGGGTCACTTATTTTTTTTGTTTTATTTGGAAAAAAGTTTTGTTGACAAATAGCTGTAACATGTTTAAAACGTGTAAAGAATCACAAACAAATTGTAAAAATTTCTTTGTAGATATATTGTGCAATTCTATACTTTTTGCATTTTGTATACACATTCCCCTTTGCATGTGGGTAATTTACACTTCATTTTTTAATGCTCAATTTTAAGCTAATATGCAGTTTGATCTTGCTTCTTTTTATTGACAGTTTATTTGAGGACAAATGATTACGCCGATATTTTACACCGTTTAGAATGTATACACTCGAACATGCCATGCAGTAAATGTTTGTTCTATCTATGTTGTGAAATATAGATATGTTGCCAAATGGCAACACTATGCATTTAAGGGTTAAAAACTGTAAGTATGGCTTCGTGAATTGTGTTTCTTGATCATTTGAAAGACGCTTTCTAATTTTATCTTGGCGAAGTGTAATGTGTTCTTATTTTCATTGCGTAAAGTTTACGAGGGTAGATGAAATTGAAGTTATGTGACGTTTAAATTTTACGATCAACGGGGAAGAACCTTTACATCCATCCGGTGACTGATTGGATGTAAAGGATGGTTAACAAACACGGATTTCGAGTGAATTCGTTCAGAATAAGTAAAAATTGTCTGACTAGGTGACAGGAAGGTTATGGTAATGATGAATGGTGAATATACAGGGTATTTCTGCAAAAAATATCTACCATCCGTTACGTGTATTGTACTCATTAATAAAAAAAGTTGTGTAAAGATAGATCCACAAGATCGTAGTTCTTGATCGTGAGGTTTAATTTAAACGATACTAAAACCGAATTAAACAGTGTGGTAAAAGTAAAGTGGAAATCTAAAGCAGAAAAGATGAAAGAAGGTAGATCGAGAGATCAATCAAAGTTCAATGAAATGAAGAAGCAGAACTACACATATTGGCTGAAAGAAGTGAATAAGATAAAAAATAGAAAATCTTTTCTTACTCTGAAAGGATTAACTTCTAATACTGTATGGACTAAACTGAAAAGCTTTTGCAACACTATAAATTGTGTGCACCAATCTTCCGTTGGTGACACAGATAATTCTTAATCTTATACGTATGAAATAGATCTGATCGTCAAGTGTGTAATTAGAGGATATTTTCCTTGAATGTAAGTCGATCAGCGATCACATTTTTACTTTTGATAAATGTACAAAGAATCGTTAATGACTCGTGCAGCGTGAAACGCGTTGAGATGTAATACGATCTATGGCGGACAGTTTGAAAATGAACGATGGTAGCCATATTGTCGGCCGCCTGTTTACAATTAAAAGTTCGAACGACGGAGACGAAGAATAGACAATCGTGTCAACGTGTGCCTCAAACGACTTCTAAACCATCGGTGAATATTCTGCTTTCTCCATTAATGTTGAAAGAAAATGAAATGAACCATGTCGAAGAATATTTTTAAGACGACTTTATAACCTCGTAAGTGGAATCGTATTTGTCGTACGATACGAGAGGAGATCGCTCGAGTCTGCGATCAAACCGATCATTGTCGATTGCGTACGTAGGGAATTTCGATATCTAGACGACAAGAATTTTGCGAAACGGTGTGATTTGTCCGATGAGAGGAGCAACTTAATTAACTTAATCATCACGTTTATTAGTCGCGTACTACGGCGCCGCGTGTACGCGTAATCATTGTAATTTACTGCGGATATGAATTGAAATAAAATTGCGAGCAGCAACTGTGTATCATTCATTTTGCGTCTGCTTTTTACCCCTCCCGTTTCATTTACAGTACCTATTTGCGCGATCGACGCTTCGGATATTGGAAAATACGGATATCGAAGTTTGCGTTGGAAATATTTATTTCACTTCGTAATGAAGTAAAAGAAATTGTTTTTTGTAAACTCTGGAAGCATATGCAGAGTCACCTGTTTGATACCTATATTAACTCGGGAAATTTAAATTAAACCCATGTATTTTTTCCGTTAAAGTCTTTACTGCGTTAAGAATAAAATAGAAAATTTAATAAAATCTATCAATTTTTTTAGCATGGTTTACTTGACTTAAATGTTTATACGTATTACGATGCCTAAGCTAATTATTAAATTGTTACGTATGGAGAATAATTTTCATTTTCAATCGTATTCAACCGCGCGCCCAGCAACAGAAAACGCTCTAAAACTCCGTTTGTTTATTCCTCGATTAATAGGGGGAGCGTAATCTCGACCAACTGGATAGCAACCAGAGACAGAATCATGATTCACTCGCGACTGTTAAGATTTCCTTGTAAGGAAATTCTAATGAAACCCCACCCAGTTTTGGGACTATATAAACCCTCTAATTTTAACCCTCCGTGGGCCAGAACAGTACAGTCACTTGTAGAATCACGACGTATTATATCCATTAAAGAGTCGACGTATCCAGTGAGAATCGGGCTTAAGTTCCCTTTCGAATAATCAGTTAACCATCTGGAATCCGCGAGTTCGATTAAAGTTCTATTCGGTATCCGCTCTTAGTCCCCGCATTGCCAGTGGTTCAACATCGAGCATTTAATTGGTAATATTACAACACTTAATACTTTACCGCGACAACACTACACTACACATACTTATACCAAAGACTGATTGTGTAATATTCAAGTAACATTCTTTAATAAACGTGAGTAATTTTATTATTAAAATTCATTGGTTTAGTAATCGTTATAGTCGTAGTTGACCTTTCCCACACGATACAACTTTACCGTTCGAGTTATATTTAAATTTATAAAACGAGTTACGAGGCTTAAGGGGTCATGCTCAGTCAGGAGGCCGAAAAAAGGGTGTTCTTTAGGAATTTTTTTCTCGAAAACTATAAGACCTTTTTCAAAAAATGTGTTTGTGTTTCAAAGATTGTAGTGTCTAGATTATAAGGTAATTTTTTTATTTAAAAATATTTATTAGTAAATAAATGGTGAGCGATCTCCCGGATGTCTCTTCACTAAAAGTGGTCTGCCGTGATCACTGTAACTTCGTAACGGTTCATCTGAAATTAAAAATGCAGTAAGATTTATGTAATGGAAGAACCAATCTTGTCCTTGAACGTGGAGTTTTTCGAAATATTGATTAGGAACAAAATAGCGGACGTTTTCCTGAAAAAGTGCGATTTTCATCTAAAAAATCACTCGTTTTTGGTCAATTAAAAAGAAAAGTATGGAACGAACAAAAGAATCCTTCCTTTAAGGACAAGTTTTTCTGATTTGAAATAAGGCGCAAAAGGCTTCACCTAAATCGACACAGTAATTTTCGAGAAATATTGATCACCGATTTGAAAAATGTAGTTTCGAGAAAAACGCGTTTAATGTTTCAAGTCAAGCTTACGCTTACATAAAATGTTCATTTTTTAACGCCTGTAACTCAGTCATTTTTAATTGGATTACCTTGAAACTTGCACAGAATATTCTCGAGATGTTGTACTTAAAGAAAATGTAGAAAGTGAAAAATCGATTTTTTGAAAATTTCTGACCGAGCATGACACCTTAACTAATAATATTTTCTGCGGCTCCGTGATTTCGCATCAGGTTCGTCTGTACAGTTTATTCACTCTCCACGCAGCCCCTCAGCGACGCACTGAATTCGTCTGCACAATCTCATCCTGGTGACCCCTGATGTCGAATCGGGTTCGTCCTCGCTTTTAATCATCTTGGCGGCCCTCTGACATCGTGTCAGATTCGCCAGCGTACCTCACTAACAAACTAATAAACCATATTCCTTAGAAAACCTACTCCGCCGGTCTCGCGCGCTGCTCGCGACCCTGGCTCGGTAACACAATTATGAAGTTGCACAATTCGTAGTTGTTGATAGTAATTCATTGTTATTAAATAGTTTTGTTTTGTAATTTCGGTTAAGAGACTGTATCACAAAAATTACTTAGTGGTGTATAGATATTTTAAGATTGGTTTTGAAACTTATTGGAAACAAATAGGTGATTTCTCCAATATATTTTTAAAACTTAACTGTTCAGTTAGAAAAAACTTGTATTCAATTTTATACAGGATGTTCCAAAATAAGAAGTTGCGTGCATTTGAAGAATAAGAAAATAATTTTCATGTACACCCGTTTCATAAGATTTAATATGTTCTTTGTGATCTGATTTTCTCTCTGTTTGTACTTCTTGGTTAATTCTTGCAATGTCTAAAACTCAAAACTATTCATTACGTTATCTGAAAAAATTAATTAAACCATTTTCGAAATACTATATCTAATTTTTATTCTTTCTGAGATAAAAACTTACACACTACCTAATTAAAACGAGTAATTATTTCAAGTACAATTTATATTTTACTTCAAATTAAATCCGCCGAACCCAAATCTATTACAAATCATCCATCTTCAGTACCATTAGATGTATGCATATACTGCTGTCTGTTCATCAGGATCAGGAGAGGGGTTACAACCAGATAAAAAACAACCACTTAAGACACCATATTATAACAAACTGTGCTCGAGACACACGATTTATTATTAACCTTCGTCCAACTTTAACAACATACAATATAATGTAGTAATAAAAACGTATCAGTTAAAAGTGTAATAATGATAGAGCGACGATCGATTGGAAAAGTGATCGCGTCGTGTTACGCGACCGCCGTTCATCTCCACCACGCGTGCATCCCGATTATGCATCCTCCTCGTTCGCGATCCTCCCTCCAGTCCTGAAAATGCTCTCGCGTGAAAATTCGTTATGGGGGGCTTACGGTTAAAAAGGAAGCAACTCTCGAGAGAGGGACAGAACGTTTCGCGTGTAAGTATCTTTTTTTAGCACCGTTACGCCGATGCGCTTAATTAAATGCTAACATCTATAGTCGCGTAGAAAAACCACACTCTCTCACTCTCTCTCTCTCTCTCTATTGGATTCGATCTTTTTCTCTCACACCCTTTCTCTCTTTGCACCTCTCATAAAAGTCTCTCTCTCTTTTTGTCTCTTTCTATCTATATTTGTAGAATTATATTAGCGTAGAACAGCCTCGCTTCGCGCCAGGACATAAATCGCCCGACCCGTCGCACGCGTGTGTCCCAAGAAACATATATATGTATATCCAATCCCAAAGTGTCGGAAATCCACAACAGCCTCTTCGAACCGGAAACCGCAGACCCCGCTGAACTTCCCCCGATCCGTCGATCCCAGAGCAACGTGTCATACCTCTCTCTGTAACTATTGTTCCGTCTGACTAGGATTGTCGAATCCTCTCCAGGAAGCTCTAGCAGTCCGTAAGAAGAAGTATTCCGAATAATATCGGAAGATCACGAAATAGGAGATCGTATTTAGCCACCAGTATTTTTAATGTTGTTCATTTACCGCGCTTGTCGTGCGAGAAATTCTTCAGCATTGGTTCTTCAATTTATAAGGTCTGTTTTGCAAGAATCTTTAATCAAACGATCCTATTGGTCAATAGGATCGTTTCGGTAGCGATTTACCGATGAAGGGATGCTTCGAAGCTATGATGGTCGGGTCGATGCTACCGGACACTTTTCTCTTTCATTCGGTGTATATTGGCCGAGTGTCCTGTGCGACGAGAGAGATTTCACGCCGATGAAAGGTGGCCCCATGTCCGTGTTCCTCCACTTCCAGTTCCTCGAGATGTTCGACGTGTGGATGCGCCATGGGTCTATGGCAGGGATGATGCTCGAGATAGGGTCCACGGGCAAAACGATCGATCGGGCACACCAGACGACCGTGTGCAATGGTAGTCGGGGACCGGACGGGACTCGACGAGGCGATCCCGCGGGGAGGTGAACACGTGGTGGCGCGAGACACGACGCCGACGGCGACGCGGTGCTCGGAGACGCGGCGACGCGGCACGGTGACTTCAGAGCTCGTCGTGCTTCGGCCCACTGAACTCGTCGTGGGAGATGAAGCCGTTCTTGTCCTTGTCCTCGTGCTGGAAGATCTCCTCGACGAGCTTGTCGTGGTCCTGGAGCAATTTCTTCACCTCCTCGTTCTCGCCGGCGCCGCCCTGTTCCGCCTCGTACACCTGTTTCCTCAGGTATTCGCTCACCTGTGCAGACGATAATACAATACGGTTATTTAATGTTTTCGAAATTACGATTGAGTTTGTAATGATCATTGTGATTTGTTACGAGCCAGGGCTAAGCGGATATGAGAGCCGAGGAAATGGCGAGTTTGGTTTTTTAGAGTTTGTTATGTGGACGAACCCGAGCCTATTTAATCTCAGGGAGCCACTAGGATGGTTTAGATGTCGTGGACGAACCCGTGCCTATTTCATCACAGGGAGCCACTAGGTGGTTGGTAGTCGTGGACGAACCTGTGCCTATTTCATCACAGGGACCCACTAGGATTGTTAGTATGGGCCTCGTAACTTTGAAGAATTCGGTACACTTCGAGCGGTAAAAGTGTGCCTTTGTGGGTTCGCTTCTAGCTGGGAATTTAAATGTTATTCTAGAGTTGAAATGAACAACACTGAATTATAAATATATGAACGTAAAAAGTATATTCAATGAAGTAAAGGTTTTACAAATGGTACTGTAAAGTGTAGTCGCGGAAGCTAATTCCAACGTTCTCGGTTTTCACGCACTGAGAAATGCGGGGATTTGTTATGCAGAGTTTAGCTTACTTTTAGAAATGCTTGATAAGGACTTTAATACTCGATCTCACTAGCTAGACTTCTATTATGATTATGATCCGCGGATGAGCTGTACGCGTCCCTTTTTATATCCGGAAAATCGAGTCTAAAAGTAGTGGGGGACACGCATGTTTCTCAACGGAAACTACTTTTCAAGAAAATCTGGCCACTCCATAATACCCCGTGGGCAATTACGTAATCTAGCCGGATGCAAACCAACTCCCTATAGGGTTCAAAGGTCACGAGAGTGTATTCATACGTAACAGATTCGAGGTTGTACGATGTACAATGACTAAACTCAGTTCCATATAAAAATAACTTCACGCTCGTACGAGTTTTCGACCGATCTGCACAGCCCCCACTACTGTCGACCGATTCGGACGCATGCGATTGCTTGTAGCTCGCTATCTTTGTCGATCTTCTACCAATAAACGTTATTTTTACGTGGAACGGAGTTTAGACAGCGGATTTTATGCATTTCTCGTAAATATGAATGTACAAAACGTAACGCAGTATGAAGTTTCGTAAAGATTAGTATAAATTTTACTTTACGTTGCACCTTATAAAGCTTTTAATGAAGAAGACAAATCTCTGATATAAATTCAGTTCAGTAAAAATTTAATTTTACATAGAGATCCGCAGTCTAGTAATGACGGTACTTGTGAGCAACCATTTTTTTTAACCATTTCGGTTCTATACAGGGTGTTTGGTTACTGAAGTCGGAAACTTTAAGGGGTGGTTGTACATATCAAAACAAAATAAAAATCAAGAATAGCGAAATTGTGTTCGAGGCTTCGTTTTCATGATATTAACTGGTACACATTTGGACCAGAAACGCCTGACACCAGACAATCTGCGTACAGACAGTAAGCGTAAGGCACGACAGTCACAATGCGGAGTGTTTTGAAATAGCCGTTTGGTTACGGAAAATTCATAATTTTGATCATTTTCTATTACTTAGTTGTCGCTTTCATTAAAATATTATTTATTTCTGGAAGTTATTTAAATAGGGCAATATGTACGCAAAAATCTGTAATCTCTACCATCTTTAATGAAACCATTTAACGGTTGATGTTTTTCCTTTTTGTAAACAATTATATTAACAGCAATTTACACTGGTGTCGCCTGAAAAAAATCTGCAAGTCATTCACGAGCGTTGCCGACGTGGTAAAAAAGCAGGTAGTTTTATATCTACTCCCTGTTTACATATTTTTATTACTTTTCTATTCTTTGTGTGGGATTCGAGTAACGTTTCCTTAGTTCGATGGCAGTCGTCAACGCGAGCACATCTACTTGGCACGCAATACCCTTCGACGAAAAGCATCTGTATTTCTTATGAGTACCGAGTATTAACTTAATTTAATATAGTAAGTGTTAGTTTAATTCAACCTCGCCTAGTTAGTACAACTTTTAGTATAGTACTTATTAATTTAATTCATTTATTATAGTGAGTTTTAGATTACTTTAAGTTTAGATTACTTAAGTTTCTTTAGTGTTTATTCTCTGTGTGTGTTAGTATAGTACTTATTAATTTAATTCATATAGTACTTATTAATTTAATTCAGTATAGTACTTATTAATTTAATTCATTTATTATAGTGAGTTTTAGATTACTTTAAGTTTAGATTACTTAAGTTTCTTTAGTGTTTATTCTGTGTGTGTGTATCTGCGTATGCTGTGGTCTTCCTTGAGGAACTGATAGAGTAACTAGATTTAATTTCGCGCAACGTTTCGTACATGCCTTTTTTATGAAGTGTCGCAAGATAATAGTCCAGGCTCGAGTGTAGGTGTTACATATCACATTTTTGGCTACGAGGTAAAAGCATATTTTTTTAGGCGACGCCAGTGTACGCGTCGGTGCTGTCGTACCCTAAGCTTACCGCTTATACGCAGATTGCCTGGTTTCAGGTTTTTCTGGCCCGAATTTGTAACTGTTATTAACTTGAAAACGAAGCCTCCGACACAACTTTGTCATTCTTGATTTTCGTTTTATTTTGACATACTAAGTCACCCCTTGAAGTTTCTTTACTTTTAATGAATGTGTCCCGGATCATATACGGAGTATTTCCCTGTTTGTGGTACATCTCAGCATTGAATATTTTTTAGACAACGCAACGGTATACTTCATGATTTGTTTATATGTTAAATCAAATAGCGCTGGAGATGACCGATTCAAAGAACGCATAAACACGTCCATGGTGTTTACAGTGTATCATTTCTTGGACGTGTTTACACGTTAGTAACATAGGAAGGGCTAAATAATTTTATAGTTTGTTGGATTAGATGAATTAGACGATATGTGTGGTTATTAGATTGTAATGAATGACGTTTTCAAATGATTACAAATTATGTTTAAGTGATGCAAGATCCATTTTAATGGACAAATTCTCCCCACCGAGTTAGACAGTTCTTGATCCCATGTTTAATTATTTTAAGATAGCTGAAATGGAACGCGTTGAGAAACGATATTTATTCTGCAATAATCTAGTAGTGTCACAAGATTATACGAATTTAAATTAAATTTTAAAAGAAGTATCTAAAAATAATTGAAGGATGAAACATAGCTATGTATAGACTACCATTTACTCACAAGGAAAGGTTGCGAACCCGAAAATACTGATATTAGACTATATTTGGAGTAATTTTTTTTTCATGCACGTTTTCACTTTGAAGGGGTGAAATCAGCCCTTAAAGTTTTCGCATTTTTTCATTTCCTTAATATAACTTTGTAACGGTACGAGATAGAGCAAAACTATAAGTACAAAAATTGTTCAGTTTTTTATGATCTATGACGCTACTGAAAGAAAAATTTTCAACGATGCGTCATTTATAAACAAAATGATTTTTTGTTATTTTACATATAAATTCTTAAGAGTAGCAGGCAGAGATAGTCATTGCATGGAACGAAAGTACATTTATCAATAGTTCATTGAATTATGAAAGCATATCATTTTTATAAATTTTTTTATTTGCAAAAACAATTTTCCACTTTTGTACATATACGTATACTTAACACTAGAACTACCAAGCAAGTCAAAATGACTTGTCAATACACTCTTCCAACGACGATTAAAATGTAATAACAATACATTTTCTCAGATCTTCTGCACCTTTTATTACGATATGAAAGTGAAGTAATTGGTTAATTTCTAAATTTCTAAATTTACAAAAGTTTTTCACGTTTATCCACCGATCGAAGCAAATATGCGTTTATCGTCGGTAGTTCTAGTGTTAAGTATATACGTGCTATCTTGTGTCATTCATATATTGTAATTTGCAGCAAGTTTTACATGTGGAATTTTATTAAATGACTTATACAATATTTACAAATCAAAATAAACGAGTACATTGTGGCTTGCTGCGACGCTTTGTCATAACTGTGGCGTTTTCTCTCGCGACGGCATGAGCAACGAGCTAATGGAAAATTCAGTAAATATATTTTTGCATCTGTAAGTGTCTCATGCAGGTAACTGTTGTGAGCATAACATAAAACTGGAATACATTAGAATAGTATTTTTTGCAATATGTTTCACGCTTCTGAAAATTCGTTTCATTATTCGATGTGATCAAGTTAGCTGAGACACCCTGTATAATAAACTTACAATCGTTAATCCGTAATCAATTATCTGCACCAAGATATAATAATTTATTTAGATATATGTACATGGTATAAAAGTGGATATATATCCAACAAACAAACTTTTAAACATTCTGTAGATTTTACATTTACGAATGAAGATATGACACATACACCTACATGTTCCATCTGGGAAGCAACTGCTGTTATTCGTTGTTCATAGCGCAACAAGATTTTATGTTTCAACCATTTCTTCGACATGTTTCACTATCACGGAGAATTTTCGGAAGCGTGAAACATATTGCAAAAAATACTATTCTAATGTATTCCAGTTTTATGTTATGCTCACAACAGTTACCTGCATGAGATACTTACAGATACAAAAATATGTTTACTGAATTTTCCATTAGATCGTTGATCATGCCGTCGCGAGAGAAAACACCACAGTCATGACAATGCGTCGCAGCAACCCGCAATGAACTCGTTTATTTTCATTTTTAAATATTTTATAATGGTAGGGGTGACGACTTCACACTTATCGTGAGCAAATCGACTCACACATATCGAGACATTTCTGTATTTTGTACCGTTACAAAGTTATATTAAGGAAACGAAAAAACACGAAAACTTTGAGGGCTGATTTCACCCCTTCAAAGTGAAAACGTGCATGAAAAGACATAGTTCAATATGCTCATCATTAATGCGCATTTTCATTAAACTTAGAATTTTCGAGTTCAGAACCTTCCCTTGTCAATTATATTTCAAGTAAATATAACTGAGCATTTTCTTATAATACAGCATAGTTTTTAAGTGAATTTATTAAACCATTAATGTAAAAAGGGCAAATTGCTAGAGAGTTTGAAATAAAGAGAACATAGCTTCAAATGAGTTTTTAATATTACATTTTCAAGAAAATTAAACTGTTTTCAACGAATAGAAATGTCCCATTGACGGGGTATTGTTGAAATATTAAAATTCACTTGTATTAAGCGTATGAAAAGATCTAAGGAAATATTGTAGCTCGAAATTACATTGGAGATATACTTTTTTAATTCCTTCTCTTTATTTTAAATACAACACTACAAAACAAAAGTTTTCGGTATTTATTTTGATGTATATAGCAGCACCAATAAAAAAGATTCATAACTATTAAATAAATCTGAGTAATCACACGTTTTCCTTTCGTAATAAAATGTTATAAAACGTTTTTAACAAAAGAATAATTTTTGGTTTTGTTCATGTGAATGGTACACGCTCGACAAGAAATATCTGTTAAATTCGTAACGTTTTTCGGTGATTAAGATGAATGTAGCGCTACACGCGGCGGTGCAAAAAAAATGGAACACGATTGCGTTGCTCGTTACAGTTAAAAAAAATACCGAAAAATCGTTTCGAGCTGCGAGCCAGCCCGCTGGATGCAAAATGTGTAGATGTTAATCCTTTGTACTTGTACGCGCAGATAAACCTGACAACTAGCGACGTCGTGATTGGTCTACTCTTTGATTTGTTGGAAAAAAACCCTTACGAGATGAATCAAACGAGTTGCCAAACCGAATGCTTGTCAAAAAAAGCCTGAGTCGGCTATAGCAATAGTATTGGGACGAAAAAATTCGTCAGACTTTGATTTTGCTTTGATCACAACTTACAGATTACACACCAGGTGTCTCCAAATTAAACATTCAAAGCTTCACAGTACTTTCTACGAATATAAATAGTAAAAATGTTATATAAAAATTCGTTTATAAATGTTTGACTAAAAAATTGTAATAACAATGTTTAACAGGCAGGCAGTTAGGTCTAGAATGGTAAATGAATAAGTCAGTGATATTTATTTAATTTATTTACGGTGACAATAGGAAAAGAAAAATGTTTATTATAACTTGCGTCAATCAGTGTTATACAAGAACGAACATACGTAATCAAATTTGTAATTGAGGTAAGAAAATATTTACACTTTTATAAAAAGAAAATTTTCTGGTTAATAAGAATAAGAAATACCATTATAATAATAAGATCTTTATTTGATCATGGGGAAAATATACAACAAAAAACGAAAAAAGAAGAAGAAAGGGAAATAACTGAGAACCGAAAACAAATAAAAAGAATTATAGTAAAATTAAGTAAAAATGTCACAAGTGATACAAAGACTAGACTGAGCCTAGAAATAGTTACTGTATAACCTAATTTATTTATATAACATCTTGTTTTGTTTCTGAGTATATATACATATTTGGAAATACACTGGTAAGAATGGACTATTTAATTTGAAGACACCCTGTACATTAAAGAAACTATGGAAAACAAGTCACGAGGACAAAACTTTCTAATTTAATTTCTGAGGGTCTTCTATCGGCTATAATTAAAAACATTAGATCAATAGTAACGTTAACAACATGCATAGAAAATTGTAACACGAACAAATTAATTTAACAAGAGTTATAAATACTGTTCGTAATTGATCCAATTGTTAGTTGAAATTTTGGAAGCCATGCCTGGTTAGAGACATTCAGAATTTATGTATAGTACGTGTAAGATTGTTAGAACATTTGTTTATCTTTCACGTAAATCTTTTATCTACTACCATCACCAGGAATGACCCTTAGAAAAAAATTAAAAATGATCTTGCCATTGCTCTCACCTCCTCGCGAGACAATTGGTTGTCGCGGTCGCTGTCGATCTCTTTGAATACATTGGCGGTCGGGGGAGAGTTGCTGATGTTGATCAGTTCAACGTCGAACAACAAGGTAGCACCTGAAATCAGAAATGTTCGATCAATTGGTAAATGCTCTGCTTTCTTCGAACTTTTCCTCGAATTAATAGTTTTGTATTAATATTGACAGATGTCAATAATACCGATACAACTATACATATATGTATACATATGTACTGTAATAATTAATTAACAAGAAATTAACTTGTAATGTATATGAAGCTACATATGCAACAATTTTATTTTACATTTTCGATTTGTTCTTGCATGTAATGTCATCTGTTTCTTGACTTTATCGAGAAGAAAACGTCGAAAGAACATTATTATGAATTTTATTTTATTTTGATCTATAGATTCATGTGTTCAGTCTGGGTGGTACAATTATCATTTCGTGGTAGTACCATTTTTATGTACATTCCCCAATTTTTTCTTGCATTTCTTTATACAGTGATGTAACTATGATACAGATGACATTAAAGTGAGAAATAATTGAATACGTACAGTCACGTCGAATACATCTTATGTTTAGGATAGACATTTCACACGTTAATAATCGATTGCAATCGATTCGCCAACAAAAAAAATCGAATAAAGTTTGTACAGACGTTCTTCCCGAAGGTAACAATTCCTGCTTCCTTAAATTCAACACGACCACCCGTTAATTACACGTTGCAACTCTCACGTTCCAAATAGCACCACCGTGCAATGAAGCATTAAATTAAACAATTTATTTCTCGCTAATTGCTCAGTAATCGCGTTCCTTGTCGATGCAGAATTATATCAAAAAAGAATGGTCTACGTCACTCCGAACTTGGATTATTATTTTAGTCGCACCTTACCCGTATTTTGCCTATATTTTCAACAACGAATAACTGAAACAAAGCCTCGAACACAACCTCCTCATTTGCGACTTTCCTCTAACAATTAATTTGATATGCAGAATCCATCCTGTAAAAGTGTCGCACATTTTTATGAACCCCCATATAGATTCTTTACATCTATAGAAACAAATACCGATTTCGTAAAGAAATAGTGGATTACTTATTGGTACACCTAATAACAGTCTTTTCACTATGATCTTTCGATGATCCAGTAAACAAAACTGGTAAATCGTGAGAGGACCACTTCGAGTCCAATTTTCATACAACTATAGCCGAAAATTCAGTGTAAAATTGATTAAAACGGCATGGGAGACGATGAAAAACCAATTGGAAATAGTACTTCGATACCTTATGGTCTACTATTTGTGGTTAATATCGCGTAAACGGTACCGAGGATATATCGAGACTGAAGAGACATGGAGGGGGACAGGGGAGGGGCTTCTCTCCAACGTTCCTGATTTTCCATTATGTTTCAGTGATCCGTGGAGCAGGACGACACGCGACGACCGCATTGATTGCTCGAAACCCAATAAAAATCCAATACGTCTCTGTCAGTGCTGACGAAAGACGATTGCCGCGGCTTTTCTATTATTTGCCCGTCGACTATCCATACGGCCCTGCCGCACGAACCCCCCCCCCCCCCCTCCCGTGTTCTCCACCCTTCGTCAATAACGTATGACGGACCTCTTGCCACTGACATTTACTACCAATCATGATTCCTTCTGTACGAGCGAACGTTGAAGGGAAATATCGACGATAATTGGGTGATCTTTTTTTTTTTATTGAACGAAATCGAGGAATGATCGACGAAGTGATTATTGGACTATGGATTTTATGAATTCATGATGTACATACTGATTGTGTGGGAGACAGTGACGTAAGAACGTTTGCATTAATAAAATATCTCATTTTAGTTTTATGTTAGTGAACCCGTGAACATGATTAACTAGTGATCGATTTTTATATGTCCTATAGTAGTAAAATGTTCATACGTACATGTTCATACGTAATTATTGAATTGAGCTGTGTTGTCATATTATTTGTTATACTAAAGATATCGGTTTATACTATCAAATTAATAATGTTGTAAATGTTACGAATACTGCCATTTACATGAAACAACTGATATAATTGATTCCGATGTCGCCGATCACCCGTCAAGGAATTCTATGTATTAATTAATAAAACGAGTTTGGAGTTGTTGCAAACTAATCTATGAAAATGAGAATTTGCATAAATATTTTGTGTCTGATGATCATTTGTGGGTTGTATATAGATTTAATATGATATCATTTAACAATCAATCTTTATACGCTAGATACATTTACATATTATGTACTAAACTGTGGATGTTCATATTACATTCATAGCATCTTCTAATCGGCAAATCGCAGTAGAATAAAGATTTTAATAAAACTGAATATTATTTATATGTTATTACTAATATATTAGTATGTCTATTTATTAAAAATGAGTCTGAACTTAAGATCTATACGATTGCTCGATTAGGAACGTTTGTATTAAAGGTACGTGATAGATACTAAAATAAAATAACCGTGAGTTGGTACATAACGTAGAAAAAAAGTAAATATAGAGCGTAAGTGGTTCTAGATATTCAATATACATCATCGAACATAATGTATACAGATGGAAAGTACAAAAACAAAAACATTCTAATATTAATATGTGTAAAACTTTCTTCCCATTTGTAGCTATAGAATACAACAAATACAGGGTTTTATTGACTACATTTAAGACAGGTCACCTGAATGACTCGCTTGTTTTTGGAGATAGAAGAAAATGCATCAGACTAAACTTATTTGGTATCGAGGGGCTCATAATCTGATGTTACTAATTTATTGGTAGGCGGACGCGTCAAGGAGATATAAAGGTCAACTCTGTTTTGTTAAATGGAACGGTATGGTCTTTCACTTATATTCTGATAGAGTGTTTCAAGGCGAATACAATGACTTATTATGAAGGTCATTCAAGGTCACTCAAGGTTAACTTCAAGAGAAAACTGATTATCTCAAAACATTCTTCGAACACTTCGACGATTTACATGTAACATATTATTTATGTAAATACTCACAGCTAGTACAAGTGTTCAAAATGGCGATATTGAACATGGATACATAGTCAAAAGCGTTGCAATACTGATAATACTGCCTGACAAATTTCATTTGTATCTATTATAGAGCAAACTCTTTTTATATGTTCTTGCATGTTAACTTTGGTTGTTGATTTTTCGCGGTATATTTGTTCGTTTAATTTTCCCCACAAATAAAAATCTTAAGGTCTCAGGTCTGGGGAACGTTCCGGCCATTTGTTACTTCCTGATCGACCGATCCAACGATCTCCACATTTCTTGTTCAGAAATTCTGTAACATTACGTGCTTACAATGTGATTGAATGTGTGTTTATCTGTATGATAATCTGTTTTCTCTTGCAGTTGACCTTGAGTGACTTTGCATGACCTTCATAATAAGTCATTCTATTCGCCTTGAAACACTCTATCAGAATATAAGTAAAAGACCATACCGTTACATTTAACAAAACAGAGTTGACCTTCATATCTCCTTGACGCGTCCACCTACCAATAAATTAGTAACATTAGATTATGAGCCTCTCGATACCAAATAATTTTGGTCTGATACAGTTTCTTCGATCTCCAAAAACAAACCAGTTATTCAGGTGACCTGTTTTAAATGCCCCACCCTATATAATATAAACATACATATAATAGACTGCACATTTCATGTATCTACAGCATACCCAATTGTCTGAAATTCAGTGTACTAAGAGGATTAATAAATTTTAATATGATTTTTATTTTAATCGTATTCAGTAGCACCTTCAATACAGTGAACAAAGTTCTGTTTGTTTTCAGTTTCCGTAAATGAATCCTTGAAGACCGGTATTTGTATAAACATCCGCGGTTTGGTAATAAATATTAACAGTGTATAAATATTTTATATTTTAATGAACCATTGAAGAATTCATACAACCACCAAAGAGAACGAAATTATATTCAGGCGTAAGTTAATACCAAGGCCTTAAGATGTTGGTAATAGCAATACATACTTCAAATGGTATTCGTAACGATACATCGTTGATTGATTAATGCATATCAAGGTTTTGTATACGCTCGAAATATGTATGTACACCGCAGAATTAAATTATATGTATTGAGCATTTAGGTACAAATTTTGTTTCTGGCTACCCGGTAATTAAAATTGTTACTGACTTAAAATAAAGCATTATTAACAGACACGGTACAACGTCGGTTGTCCATTATAAATTTTATTATTTACTTCGAACACTGAAATAAATTTTCGGTATTAATACTACAGGACAATGATAAAATTACACGTGTAGTATAAACTTATTCCAGTATCATTTAAAATAATATTAATCCATTATATTGTTTGGTATTACGGTAATACACAATACTTAAAACTAACATTTTGATAATGCTTTTTAAAAATTGAGGGACTTTTCTATTTGTCAGGTATAATGCAGAATATCAAAAACAAAATAATCTTGACGACACTGACAATTCGAAAACTAGACATGTTTTCAAAAAAGAAATTTTTCTTATTATTATATTTGTTCCTAGATAATATGACATTTTTTCTCGACTCACACAAATATGAAATATTGACCATTTTATTAGGCAATTCAAGTAATTTTCATAGCAAAATACTTGTTTCGCCGTCGTATTAAAATGTTGAACGAGAGAAATCGGATTTGCGATTTTCGAGCTACTTGTGAGCCACTCCGATTAAGGGTTTAACACCGTTTGTGAACCGGGCAATGCAATCGAAAATAAATTCGATTCCATTTTATAAGTAGGACGATTTTCAAGTAATGTGCACTTTCTCGTAAATGTTACTCGTAAAAAGGCTCGTAAATGACTTCTACGCCACATCAATCTGTGTGTGAGACTCTTTACACAAATCATCATTTTTTTATTTCTTTTAACTATCATCGTTAGTTATTTATTAACTTTATTTCATTTATCTTAAATTTTTTATTCATTATGTATCATCGATTGTTATTATGTACTTGCTTTGTCAGTACATACACTAAAACTGCAATGTTTGTGATTATCATTAATCCTTTGCCTTGTAATAGGTACCAAGTCAAACACGTGGCGAAAGTTTCAAACTGATTCTAATCAATATAATAATATGCTACATTGCTTTTATGAATATTTAATCTTCACACACACTCACATCTACTGGCAAGCAATACAAAATTCTATTTATGAACTCAACGTATGCGCCTTAATAAAAATTTGTATTTCATTCTTAACTTCTTAGATATCTTCATAGAAAAACTAACTTAAAAAAGTCTGAGATTGAATAACCACTGCAGCTTCGTTAGCACTCAATAGAAGTCTCCTTTTCTATTTACGTGTAGCAAAGGCATACATTATTACACTTCGGATGTTTATCCAAATATCGATCTGTAGGAATTCATTTATGGAAACCAGAAACAAATAGAAACCTGTTTACTGTATTAACAGTTCTGTCAGTTTCAAAATAAAATAAAAACCGTACTAAAGTTTATTATATTTTTCAATATACTGAATTTTATACCATCACGTATGCTATAAATACATTAAGTGTGCATTCTGTATCTATTGCAAATACGCTACCGACCAATCAATTTTACCACATTTCTTTTACCAAATATTTGTAGAATAATCCCTTCCTTTAATTAATTGTCAGGTCTGGTCCCATACTTTTGGCCAGTAGTGTACATTTATTAAAACGCCCGTATCATTTAAGTTTCTTTAAATAAAACTATTTAACTATAAAGGTATGTAATGCAAAGAAAAATGTTTACTTTTGCGCAATGTACAGGGTAGATCACGAAACGTGATCAGCTTATATTATGCTATTACTAGCTGTTTGAACGAAAAATTGTTTTGCATGCTTATCAGTACAGACGTCATAAATAGAACTAAGCAGTCATTTCTTAACCGTTTACGCCTGTGTATTGCAATTAATGGACACCATTTTGAACATCGTTTTAATTAAGGTAGATGACATTGTCTAAATGTTCCTTTGGTTTAGAAGAAACAAAATAGTTTGTTATGATGCTTGCCGAATTCGTCTCAGTATCCGCTAGAAGGTGGACGTAAAAAAATGATAAGTTTGTCTATAAAATACTAAAGGTGACCTTGAAAACCTCTGAAAAAAAGGGTTGACAAAATATTTGGTACAATCACCTTAAATCATGTTATACTAGTTAAACAAAATTTTGATCGAACAGTTAGTAGTAGAATAATCTAAGCTGATCAAGTTTCGTGGTCCACCTTGTACAGAGATGGGCACGAAAATAGCTCGAAATACATGAATCCCCTTAACAAAACCACACTGTACACGCTTGATTCGCGTGCACCACGCGCAGTATCAATTATGGACGATCTCGTCGCGATTGAGCAGGGCCCTAATGAATATGCTGGCCAATTAATCACTACTTAAACGATCGCGATTAATACGGGGGACAACGGTTTCGCGTAGGGACAACGGAATCGTGCCCTTTCCCTTAGAAAATTGAACGACCGCTGTGGCACGAGGGGGTTGAATGTCGGGAAAGTTTCCCGTTCTCAGTGGTTCCAACATCGAGGACAGATGGAATCAAATTCCTTTTTCTTTGTACGCAATTTCCTCCTTAGCCTCTTTCTTTTCGCTGTTATCCGGCAGGGCAAACAGTTTTGTTCCGCGATCACTGGCGACCCGAAATGCTCTCCGGCGTCCAACCTGCCTCGTTCATTCCGCTCCACGTTATACCGAGACCGGGCTGTTTCCAGTCTTTACAGGGTGTAGATATCAGTTAGTGTTATAGGCGACCGGGGAACAACGCTGAAACTAATCAGTGTATTGTTTTGTTTTTTCTTCGTGTGAACGAATACTGGGGGAAGAGAACGGTTCGAAGTAATTTGTGGCCAACCCTTTCATCGCGGTATCAATTATCGAAATTTATGTTTTTGTCGTTGGCTGATAATTGAATAATCCGATGAATTAAACGAAGTTTCACTATGAATTGCAGGAATATCGTTCATGCGTAGACTATGGATATTTACTAGGGGTGTGCGGGTACCCGAAATTACGGGTACCCGACCAGTCGGGTTGGGTTGGTAAAAGTAGAGCGGGTTCGAGCGGGGACCCGACACATACGAATGTCGGGTAGCTTGATCGTGTCGGGCTGGCTGCCCGGGCAAGCCCGACACGTTCGGGTTAGATCAGGAAAAGTCAGCCAGGCTCGGACGAGTTCTAGTTCTTCCGATACTCGAGATTCGATCCGTATTACGTTTATAATGCGATCCTTGGTATATGTATGTATTCCTTTTTAGATAATTAATTACGCGGCAAGCATATGCAAAATCTTTATAACTTTCATAAGAGAAAATAATATTTGTAACACATTTATTTATTCAGATTAAACTTCCCTCGATATAATCTTTATTTTACATGGAACATATATGATTTTACCTCTTTACTTTACCGCAGCCAGCCCGACAGGATCAAGTTATCCGAGACGGTCAAACTACCCGAGACGGTCAAACTACTCGCGACGATCAAGCTACCCAAACATTCGTATGTGTCGAGTACCCGCTCGAACCCGCTCTACTTTTACCAACCCAACCCGACTGGTCGGGTACCCGCACACCCCTAATATTTACGCGAATGTAGGTTTGTGTTGACTGATTTATGGAAATTGAAATGACATAAAAATTTGTAGATTTTATTAAGGACTTCGGTGGATTCCAAAAATGATAAAAGAAATACCTTCTAATTTTTATTAAGTCCTTTGCTATTTATGTTGTTAAAATAGTTTTTAAGTTCAAATATAAATGTATTCTGAAATGTCAATTAAAATGAAAGCAAATGAAATTAAAAACTAAAACGCAAGCGAATGATTTTAAAAATTACAATTGAATCAAATGATGAATTAAATCCTCCCCAAAATTATTCTTATCCGGTATACTCTGCGTGTATTAATAGAATACAACTTCAATTAGACGCAACAAACCAGCCAGGTAAAGTAGAAAAATTGAACGGAGTTGAAATACAAAAATCCTCTGTGTTTTATTTAATCACGTAACGGTCGAATTATTTTGAAAAGGGGACAAGTTACTAAAATATCTTCAGAGACGTTAACAAAATTCCAAGCGGATTAACTAACGAACTTCAACAAATGTCGCAGACGAACCGCAAACAGGGCTGTGGGAATAGATTTTTTTAGAAAAGAAACGAGCGAACCCGTCTTATCCGTTGAAGAAGTTAATTAACCATAAAACGTGTAGACCGCATTTACGACGCTCGGGCGGCTAAGCCCTCGAACATTGTTACTTCTCATTACACGTTTTTACGCAACAAAGAACCACACACACAGCATTCCGACCTAGAGACGCTGTGAACAATTTCTCGGTGTACCGAAGATCACTGTTCTGACGAAACTTTTCGAAAAATCTCCGTCCTGTCGATTGTGAAACTGATTCCAAATGTCCTCGAATTGTTATTAAAAATCATGATGTAACACATTATCGTAGAATGTCGTTTATTAAAATTTTAGGTATTAGATATCAATTGTTTTGGTGTTCTTATTGGTTGATGGAACAGACGTTAATTGTTTAATGCAATTTCCAGATGTCGTTTAAGATTCCTAAACTTGTTAGGAACGTTGAAAAGAAAATGAACAAAATAGGAGTTGAAACATTTCTATTAAAATATTTCATATATGTAATAAGATTTGTATAATTGTTACGAGCCAGGGCTAAGCGGCTGCGAGAGCCGAGGAAATGACGAGTTTAGTTTAATAGAGTTTATTACGTGGACGAATCTGTGCCCATTTCATCACAGGAAGCCACTAGGAGGTTAATAGTCGTGTACGAACCTATGCCTATTTCATCACAGGGAGCCACTAGGTAAAATTTTCGTGGACGAACCCGAGCCTATTTCATCTCAGGAAGCCACTAGGATTGTTAGTATGGGCCTCGTAACTTTGAAGAATTCGGTACACTTCGAGCGGTAAAAGTGTGCCTTTGTGGGTTCGCTTCTAGCTGGGAATTTAAATGTTATTCTAGAGTTGAAATGAACAACACTGAATTATAAATATAAATAAACGTATAAAAGTATTTTGGCGGCAAACTCTAGACTGGAACTACTACTGTTGCGAATGTAAGAGGTAGTGCCGCCACAGTATATTCAATAAGTAAAGGTTTTACAAATGTAAGTGTAAGGTGTAGTCGCGGAAGCTAATTCCAACGTTCTCGGTTTTCACGCACTGAGAAATGCGGGGTTTTATCGTACAGAGTTTAAGCTTACTTTTTTTT